>NC_053452.1:3439047-3739047 GCF_015227805.2 Hirundo rustica
TCCTCTGGGAAACCCTCAGCCCAGTAATCACTGCCCTGTCTTGCCCAGTCCATGCCCAAGCAGGGTGGGAAATATTCTTTGCCCTCTTCTTCCCCCAGTGAATTGTACGAGGCAGGCCAGAATTTTATCCTTCCACTGTTAAACTATAATACCTGGTTTAAAATTATATTACAAGACATTAATACAAACGGAAGTTTTGGGAGGATTTTATAACCCACAAGAGATGACACTCATAGGTTATGATGTCATTCAAACCACTTGATAATATACTGTACTAGCTTGCAATATTCCAAAAGCAGCTATTAAACTAAATACAGATGAGGAACATGTTGCTACAACAACACAGAATATCATGAACAGCAGAATGCAGAAATATATGGCTGCAAACCTCATTTTTATTTGTTTGTTTATTCACATTTTTTCATGTGGGATAAAAACAACTCCTTCAGTCCTCTGAAGGTTCCCACACTGTGGATTGAATTTAAAATCTCTTAAAAAAACAAAAATAAAAGGCCAATCAAAAACTGAAGTAAGCCTAGGAAAAAAAAAAATGATGTATGTAAACTGCCACATTTCTAGACAGAAATAAATCAGTCATGGCCATTTAAGGTAGTTCAGTTGCATTACCTTTCCTTTTGTATGAAACTAAAAAGCAATAAAAAGAGAAAATGTAAATACTATTTCTTACATTTTTGTAAGTCACTATTATCAAACCAGAGTGCTTTAATTATATTTTGAGACGAGGGTATGGGCTGGGTGACAAGATTTACTGGAGGTCAATGTGAGCAATAACCATTTTTCTTCCCAATGAAAAATAATACCATCAACGGCAGTTGTTAAGAACTATTACAATTGCTGAATTTAAATGCTCCTGTAGGATAATTAATCAGAGATGTTTCATCATTCTGGTTTGAGGTAAAGATATAAAACAACTGCCAGAGTGATGATGATTTTGATAATTTTATAATATTATTTTTATTTTTAAAATTATCCCTTTTTTAAGCCCTGTATTACAAAGGGGTAAATACTCAAATACTATTCTCCTAAAGGGTGTGATGTGACCCCAAGAAGGCTTTCCTACAAAGAGTTTATAGAGAAGGGAAATCAAAACAAAGCAACATACCACAAGGAAGGATCACAACCAAACAGAAGATGATTCCACTGGAGTCAAGCCTCTGATTTAAAGGGTGAAAAAACTGGGGGACCCTTCAGAGCCAGACAGAAAGCCCACAGTTTGAGTCAGGAGGGTGGCTCCCACTTTCAAGAGTGGGCTTTCCAGTGGGCACAAACCCTCACCTTCCAAACCCAGCAAAACTCCTTCTCAGCCACTAGTCGCACAGGGGGTTTCAACAGCAGCATTTGACCCAGAGCCTCAGACAAATGCATTGCTCAAGAAAGACAGGAACATGGAGATTTTAGCTGTTCCCTAAATCACCAGTTTGGTTTCTTGGATTTAGCGTGGAACGCAACAAAATCTGCCTTCTCAGTTGAACGTGGCAGCCTGACATGAGCTGGCCAAAGCAGGGCTCTGCAGTGTATGCTTTTAACAGCTCAGCTGGATTTTCCTTCTTATAATTACACTTCTGAATGTGTTTTAATACAAATGGAATGGATTCTTTTTCTCACGAGCTGCTGCTTAAAGCCCAGCTTGTGATAAGTATTTGTACGTGTTCATAAATAAAACATTAATTATTTAAAGTGACCTTTTAATGGGATGCTATGTGTCCAATAAATGTTGGGCTACAAGATGTGATCTCAGCTTAGGATCCATGAACTCAGAGGCAGTAACAGCAAGCAGTGAGAGTGCCATGAACTCCCTACGTTAGGAACCTTCAATATGAATTGAGTAAAAAGTACTAAGTAAAGAGGCTGCACCAAGAGACAGTATTCCCCTCTCAGCAAGGCCACAGAAATGAGCAATGACAGTGACATGGATGGAGAACGGTGCCCAGAGATTCCTGCCTTTGTAGGTGGTACAATCAGCAGCTCAGGCTCTGGTGACAACGAGAAGACAAAGCAAACATTAAAATCAAGGGGTCAGCTAACACCCTTTGTTTGCTGTTCTGCACTGTGCGTTAACATCTTTTGGGAGAAACAGAATGGTTCAAGAATAAGAGTCTGAATACGAGAGGTCCAGCCGCTTACTGCTGGCTTCCCATCAAATCTAAGCTATATTTTGTCATGCCACGGAGTGGCAGACATGTCCCAACCCCAAAGCAGCAGCACAGTTTGAGCAAGGACTGTGTAAAACACTCGATTCATTCCTTCAGAGGAAAAGGAAACTGCAAACATTATTACTACTTGCTTAAGTGTGCATATCATCAGTAGTGTTCTTCAAAAGCACCCAGCATTTGGCTAGATCTGCCTTCTGAGTCATGAGGGCAGAGAGTATTTCGAAAGTAGTTATTAATTGAACCCTGTAAAATACACCTCTTTATCTAGGTAACATCTTCATGTGCAGAAAAGCACACCGTATCTCAATACTTCTAGTTTTCATCAATGTTCTAGCGGCCCTCACCTTACCATTTCACCTCTGGGCTGCTTAAATGAACTAACCCTAAGTACACTATCTGCCAAAAAGAAACCAAAACCATATTTTCGTTCCTTTTGTTCCGTCTTAGCTGCAAGTGTTCAGCACAGAACACTGAAAGAATTATGGCCACGCAATACTCACGGCAGCTGGGGGAAAGCATCGTGCTTGGATACAAATGAAAAGTGTGCTAAGGTCCACAACACACCTTCAAAGGGTGCCAGTGTCAATTACCTCCAAGCCTCACCTACAGCAGGACAGTGAGAAGGCACCATATTTTATTTACTTAAAGCTAGACTGGACAAATCACTGGAGATTATACTGTACAGGGAAATAGATCTGTGCTGGCAAGGGCAGCGATGAGAGGATCTAATGCAAAAGAACTTTTCTGTCTCTGATTTTTATGATTCTCTGATAGACATGCACAAATAACACATCTGAGGGACAACTCTGAACATTTCTTTTGATTTGTGTTGAAGTTAATTGCATGGAACAGCTACACAAACTGAAGTACAGGCAAAACAATTAAAAGAAATTATTTTACTGCTCCTGCTTGAGAATTGGGGGTGTCATTTCTGGAAGAGTTATTCTTTTTTAATTATAAGCCTTCACAAACGGCATTCTTGGTGGAATAAATAGGAAAGAACCACACAGAGATCCCAATATTTGGGGTCATTATTCAAGCTCATACTTTTCAATCAGGCAGCAAAAGCACAATCCATCATTAGGACCCACTTGCCTTTAAAAAACACCTGAAACTGCAGACAAGTCATCCCAGCAGCCTGTTGGAGTGGAAGGGCCACCCCAGAGGGGATGCTGCTCGGGGATGTGCCACTATGCTGAAGGCAGGGCAATGGCTCACATCTTTCTAAGATGCTCATAGGTCCAAGCACTTTGTTGAACCAGTGGCTGTGTGTAGAGATCTGGGATCTGTCAGAATAGATGCCAAAGTTTATAAGATGATTTTGAGAATTTGACCTTTCCGTCTACTTTTCTCCACAGTGTAAGCCAGCCTTTGACCCTGGTGGGTGTTATACCTGACCATGTAAACCTTATATGTGGCCTGACAGCAGCTGAAATTTTTGCTAGACATTTCCTGAAGCCTACTGTGTTTCTGGAAGGAGTGGTGATGTATACAAGCTGGTAATAAGCTTTTGGGGTAGCTAGGTCAGTCAAATGCCACTTACTGAGTGATAATATTTTGCACCACATATTACTGCCTCACCTAATTATTATTAGTGACAAGAAACCACATCATTACCTGTGGTCATCTGCAAACCTCAGCTAAGATGTCTAGGAGGAGGAAGCTGCTGCTCGAAGAAGTATCAATGAGCTGAATAATTTCACTCCAATATACATCATGTCTGCTTTCTGCGGTCAAGATTCTCTTATTTCTGCACATGCAAAAAGGGGTTTGGTTAGTGGCTTGTGTTTGTTGAAAGGATGTGATTAGCATGCAACTAGTGGGTGTTCAGGGGCAATCACATGTGATTGAAATACCCACCATCTTCTCCTCAGTGTCACCCCTCACAATTAAAAGTGGTGGAGTGAAAAGACATAGTTAAACAAAGACAAAAATGTAAAAGCCTCTTAAGGAATCCTTCACAATTTACTTTGTGACGTAAAAAAGTATTGGAATTGTCAGAAATGTTGGTGAATTTTTTTTAAAATCAAAATAATAACTGACACAAAGACAAAAAATGGGATCTCGAATTTTGTGCCCTTCCCGATTCTTCATTTTCCTTATGTACAAAATTTATCTTAAAGATGATTCAGCATATACAGAAAAAAAAAAAATTAAAACACGTTAGTTATAACCCTTAATTACTTAATGCTATATAATGTTACATTAATGTCATGATAACTTTGTCAAGTTTTAGAGAATACCCTTCAAGGACCAACCCGTTTAGAAATTCCCAACAGAAATTTCCTAAGCTGTCTCCACTTGATATATATTGTCTTTATGACACTTCCCCTGAAACCCTAACCCTTTAGCTAAAGCAAACTCACTCTGACAGAAGGATTTTTGAAGCTGTTATTTTAATCTTAAGGTTTACATACCTGTCAGAGGGATGGTACGTTCATAGCCTTTACTATTGTTCACAGGTTCTTTTTTTCCAAAGTCTGCACATAGGTCTCGAGGGTTCTTGCTCCTCAAGGCAAATTACCTCTGAGTGTTTGGGTTCACCTCCAGCTCTGTATTTTTTTTACTTTTCAGATGCCTCTTTCTTTGTGTTTTTTCTTCCTCTCTTTTCCTTATTTTCAACTCCTGACCAGGACCCTTAAAGGAAAAGAAGAAAGACTCTTAGATACCGTGGTGATGGGTGACCTTACAAAAACACAGATAAAGAGGCAGGGGGATTGTTATGTTTCCTTCACACTGTTTGACCGTGCTACAGTTGGACGAAAACATTTGTTCTGCAAATAAAAGAAAACCTTTCAAACGTTACTTTGGCCTCAGTCTTGCTCCCAGTCATGGAGCTGAGGATAGGACCCGTGTCCTCATGGACCCTTCACCCAGTCAAGAACTGAGGACAAACTAGTTAATGGAGAGACACCAATACAGCTGATTGATTGACTCTTCCACACAATAGGTGATGCGCTGCAAAGATTAGGAGCTTTGGTGGAGGTAAATTATTAGGGGGTTTAAAAGTACAACTCCACTCTTTACCCTCACCAGACCTTGAACAGAGACTTTTCTTAGTGCCATTACAATTCAAAAGTATTTTTAGTGCTTTAGCTGGAGCTGTTTCGTGACAGCAAAAAGAAGAGTTTTCAGAAAACAATAGAAAACTGCCAGAATTTGTTTAAAAGAAGAAAAACTGCATTCAAGATTTATGTTATGTTTAAAATGCATTTAAAAATTTATCAGTTTAAACCAAGCTAAACAAAGATGTCTAAATTGAACATCAATTGTAATGATACAAGTATCTTCTGATTAGAGGCTCAAATGTAGCACAAAGACCTCAAAAATCATATAACAACCTATGGATCCTTTCTCTCAAATCTCTGAAGATGTCTTTAAAAATCTTACATATGTAAATAACTTTAATTCATATGAAGATGATTTTCAGCAGGTACGCTTCCTTATGATTTTAAAGACCCCTTTCAAATCAGCAAATCTGTAAGTATCATGATTTTTTTCTGAGGGCTAAACCAGATTATTGCAGCTCTTGGGCTTTGGGAAGAAATTCATTGGCCCTGCCCACCCAGAGCCCTGGAGAGACAGGCAACAGAGAAGCCGCAAAAAGTCTTCACAGTTTGTGACAGAGGCAAAAAGGAGGAAGACAGAGAAAGGCTGAAAAAGACAGAGAAGAAGAAGAAACAATAGGCCAAGCCTATCTTCTTGGAGAAAAACCCAGACAGCCCAATGCATAAGGAATGCAGCAGGGCTGTCCTGCAACGTCTGGAGGTAAGAGATGAGCCAGGTAACAGCCCTGTGAAACACAACTAGAAATTCAGCCACAGACAACATTGATTTTTCTTTTCTCCACCCCTGATCCCCTGGCACAGATGAAGATATATGTGTTTAGATCAACACACGCCCTTATTGAGTCTTGAGCAGAGAAGAGTCTGACTCAAGCATTTTTTTTGTGCAGTCCACAGGATTCCTGCGAGAAATCTGGGCAGGTTACTAGGATAAACCGAGACCCAGCCTCTGCCCATAATATATAAAACAATTCAACCCCATTGTACTAGGTGGTTTAAAAAAAAAAAAAATTTTTTTTTTGAAAAATGATCCAACAGACTCGCAACAAATCTTTCTAACCGCTAGGTCAACGCTGTGTGTGATGTTTGTATGACAGATCGTGACGGGAGGTGACAGACTTTCAGACCTTGGCTGAGAAGTAAGATCAGCTGGAGGTAGATGATTTCTGTCAATAGGTGAGCTTCCTGCAGCCGAAAGAGTGATGACCTGATGCTATGGAGGGATTTTTATTCTATCTCCGTGTGTACATGTACAGGTGTTTTTTTGTTTTTTTTTTTAATCCGCAAAGTAGTAGAAATAGGCAGAAGTTTTTTAAAAAGTGTGAATTACAAATGCCTCTGATTTGCTGGAAGAGATGGGTAAACTGATTTTGTGGTGTCTGGACAGTGGAAAAGACTACAGTTCGACACACAATGTTCTCCCTGACCTAGCCCTGTCCTCATCTTTCATCTTACACACACTACATCGACCCCTGCCTTTGCTCCACATGCAGTGCCAGTCTCCACAGCCCATTTATCACACCTTCCAGCGAGCTCCACCTGTGTCATGCCAGCCCCTGGGCAGGGGATGATTTCCCTGTGAAAAGCCACAAGGTCAGTGGCTATATGATCTTGCTTTACATCCCTCCTTAAAACCCACCCTTTACGTGAGCCCTGGGCAGTGCAGGATGCTGGCAAAGCAGCTGGTGAGCTGAGGGGGCTGCTGAGGACACCAGCTGAGCTCTGCTGTCATCCCTGGGGTCTTCACGCTTCCCCAGTGCTCACCTTCGTGCATCTGCACTGCTTTGCAGACAGCAGAGGCTGGGAGCTCCGCAGAAGTTTCTCAGCTACATCTCCCTTTGCTGCAAGAGGGTGATTCCTGATTTACACACTGGTGCAGCAGAGAAAAGGAGAATCAGAGCTGTTACACTACTGACACCCTGGCTATTACAAGGACTTTTCCTCTGGAGCTGGCTGGTCCTTTTTTTTTTATGCTGTCACAACCCTGCTTGTCTCACAGCACCTTCTCAGTCCAACAAATGCCATTCCAAGGCAAGGAGCAGAGTGAAGAAAGAGAAGCCTGCAGATAAAATTCATCATATACGACAAAAATCAGCTTTCCCCCACAAATCTAGCAGATAGTGAATGACTCATCTGGAAGGCTTGGGCTCAACTGATGACACGTGAAGACTAAATTATATTAAGGTTAATGAACTTTGGGATGATGATTTATACTTGACAGAAAGTAGCACTTTATAGCAGCTGAGACAACATTCACTCCTTTTCATTCCTTTCCCGAGGACAACCTGCATTAAACAAGAAGGAGTCGGACACAAAGAGCTGTTGACAAGCATACAAAATGGAGCATAAATACTACCTACTATCCATAGCTACACCCAGGAGACCCTTGCAGTGTGTGTTTGAATATCCCCCGCTCTTTATTCAGTGTGATAAGTGAAAAATGCTCCCTCTTAAACCAAAAGTGCAACTGAACTTGTGGGAAGACAGCCTTTGTGTACCTGCTGCTGAAGCCAGAATGCCAGCTTCTTCCACATGTTTAACATGCCCCTTTGAACAGTTCAGAAATATGTCAAATCTTAAAAAAAAAAAAAAAAAAAAAAGTGAGGATTTAAAATCCCCTCTCCATAGATGTAACGTGTTCCAAGAGATAATTAATTGCTACTGCTACTTATTTGAGAGCCAAGAGCCATGTGTTTGTGGTATTCATGTCTGAAAATAAACATCTGATCTTGTTGATGATGATGAGAAAATGCTTAGGAAAGGGCATTGGAGCACTTTTCAGCGTGGCTGACAATGTGGCTCCCTATTTCTCTGCTCTTTTACCTGCTACCTGCTGAAACTCAGCACTCTCTCTGCATGGAGCCACACAAGCCCTACATTTAAAGCCTCTACAACAAATACTCT
This sequence comes from Hirundo rustica, assembly GCF_015227805.2. NCBI lineage: Eukaryota > Metazoa > Chordata > Aves > Passeriformes > Hirundinidae > Hirundo > Hirundo rustica. The sequence goes on from NC_053452.1 coordinate 3,447,191, forward strand.
TCTCTAAGGATTAGAGACTAAAGGATTAGACTTCGACTGTGTCTTCTCACCCCTTCTTGTGTGTGTGTATGAGAAGAGCAACGAAAGAAAGATATTTTTTCGGGGGAATGTTTCTGCATTTACCAGGTTGACGACTGCTCAGAAAAAAAAAAAAAAAAAGAAAAAAAAAAAGGAAAAAAAAACAACAAACAAACAAACAAAAAAAACACCCACACAAACAAAAAACCCCAAACCACACAGACTTTACATGCATGAGAAACAAGCACGCCAAAAACTCATGCCGACAGGCATCCCTGTCACATCCACCACAGACACTGCCCTCAAACACCCATTTCCAATCTGCTGCCACTGTCTTCCAACATCCCAACAACCTCCTTTTCCCTGGTTAGTGCTCAGGAGCTACAGCACTAATTCCTCCTGGTTGTAGCTAGTCCAGAACTAGTCCACGGTATGAACTGAATCCCATCTATTTTTTTTTAAGCATCAAAATCCTAACTTCCATCTTTCAAACCATCAGCCTAGATGTACAGAAGATGAATAGATATCTTCAGGCAGTGTTGAACCAGCAGAGTCTCTCTGACCTTTGGACTCACTTCCCTCACAACAGGGACAACCAAAGGCAAACACTGAGGGCAGCAGCCAATGATTCAGGATGTCCTCTAGCAGAGATCTTGCTCTCTGTAAACAAATGACATTATTAACATGCCCAGTAGAGGCTTGGTTTTGGCTCGTTCTCTTTCTTATTTGAATTAATTCCCAAATAAGACCATTTATGACCTTTATCTGAAGCAGCATTATGCAAGCCAACACTTTGCGGGCCAGTGTCGGTATTGCAGGGTAGCAGACACCAGGAGCTAAAAGAAATAAAGTAGGTTTCTGCTCCAAAACAAAGTAAAACCAGAAAATGCCTTTAGACAACTAAAGCACAATTTCAAGTCAGCTACGATAAAAGAATCACGGTGTTTCCATGACAGAGGAAGAGGACCTCCATGAAGTCAGAAAAAACTCCGGATGTGGCTCACCCAGAGCAGGTTTCTGCCACTGCTTTTCCTGGTGACACTGAGATGCAATGATGCAACAGCTGTAACACAGGCCAGAAGGACTCTCAAGAGTTTACTCCAAACAGTGGTGAATGTCACAAAAGCGACTGTCAGTTTCAGCAAGCCTTAAATCTCTGGTTTGGATTGTTTGCTTTGCTGTGATTTCTGTTTCCTCTATACAAGAGTCAACCGCAGCATGGAGAGACTGGGAGCAACATTCTGCACGGAACATTCAACCCCCTGGTTATCCCAAACTTTAAAAATAATCTATTGAATTTAATGGAACTACTAGATAAGTCATTGAAGCTCAGCCTCTTATGGCCAGGACAAAACTTCAAAGTGCAACTCTGCTGTCTGCAGTTATTGGCTACTTGTCCCTTCCAAGCCCCAGCTACCCAGATACTGGAGGGGGGATGCAGAGCATTGCTAATGACCTTGACATTGCTCTTCCTGCTGTAGCATGGACTGCTGCTATAAATTTGGTTATCTCTCGCTAAAATTTGATTTGTTCTCCGTTGAATAGAGGCACGAATTTCCCAGCTGAGTTACGCATTACGGGAAAAAAGTGTTCCCTTTTGGGTTTTTCAGCCTGCCATATTTCAGTTTGCTTGACTCTCCACTCCTTGTTTCATGCTGCCTTCACATCCCTTCTTACTTGTTCCGTTGCGAGGAGAAAGAACATTTCATCCTTTTCCATCAGCCATTAATTATTCTCCTTACTCTACCCAGAAACTGTTGTAACTCCCCAGTATCCTTGCAGAGCCATAGTGCTCTCAGTCACCAGCAGCAACGCAATCCGTGGCTCTGTGTAACGCCAATTTATGGATGAATTTCTGTATAACTTATTTCTTTGCTGCTGAACAGACTCAGTCGTACTCCTCATCAACACAGCTTCTTCTCTCATTCCATTATTTGGGTGCTCAGCTAGGTGATTTTCAAAAGGTGTGATTTTCATGGGAAAAATAGCTTCACTTTCTACAGGGTCTCGGTGATAGGCATTACTCAGACACCCCACTGACCAACTATCTTTAAGCAAAAATACTTCAGTATTTCCAAACCATTCATTTATAGGTGAGCTTTCAAATGCTTTTGAGCATATCCATAGGTATTTTACTGGAACAGACCTTCCTTGACCTGAAGGACCAAGCCCTGAATGGACAGAAAAGAAATAATAGCCTTCCACTGAAGGAAACATGGAATAATTATAAAACTTCAAATGAATTTTTTTTTTTCCCATGAGGACTATTTTATTCTTAAATATGAGGAAATGACATGATAAACACCTAACACCTAGTAATAAACGACAAAAGTTAACTTTTCCCTCCTTGAAGCTGGCATTATTTGGTTCTTTGTTGATGGAGTGTTTTGCTCCACAGGAGAAAAAAGAAATGCCTAAAAGAAAACACTTAAATTACAGCCTGTGTGTGATACTTTCTGCCCACTTGCCACAGGGGAAAAAAAAAAAAAAAAAAAGAAGGGAAAAAAAGTCTATCAGGACACAAGCAATGACAGACATTTAAACACAATGAATAGCAGGCAGAATAAAATAAATCCTTTGAGGCAGGACATGGAACATGGGAGGTCTATTAGAAAGTCAAGCAGAAACGTCCCCATCACCAAGAGCAGCAAGAGCAAACCTCTGAGTGCCTCTGTTTGTGGTGTTTAGTCCATGCCACGCTCTAGGTTTTTCTCAGAGCAGCTGCAGATGCTGCTGGTGCTCAGAGTTCCCTAAAAGCAGGACAGAGGAGTTCACATGTGGCACCTGAATCAGCGTATCAGCTTTTATAATGCTATTTTAACTAAAAGAAGATGCAGATGTGAGGTATGTGCTTGTAGGAGGGAAGGGGGAATTCGGGGTAGTAAAGAGAAAGGAAAAAAAAACATTTTAACTAGAAGCCCTGCCTGTATCTTCTCACCTACTGACTTAAATGCACAGATTACTGTAGCTGAGGGATATTAAATGTGAATCCTGCACAGTACATTTTTAGGAGATATAAAAATCCAATGTACTGTAAAATTTATAGCTTCCTCTCCCTCCCCCCCAAAAAAAAAGGAAAAAAAAAAAGCCTACTGGTAGAATATATAAATTTTGTTGAGGCTCTAAAATATGTCATAAAACCTCTCTGTCACGGATCCAGTTGGTGTTAGAGTAGGCATTTCTATAACGAAGATTTGTAATAATTTGGGTTTTGTACATTGGGTGGCAATACTGCAGTGCTTTAGGCAATATGCCTATAATGTCCAGCACAACAGAATGCCTGTTGGGTCTCATTTCATGTATATAAATTACATATAATCTGAACAAACACCAATGGTGGGACACATATATAAACAGTCTTAATATTTCAACACCTACGTTTCGTTACGAACCTGGGTGGTTAGAAAGGTGGTTGCAAATGATTATTTCTCTACCAAGTTCACATGGAGTAGTTTGCTCAGTTTAATAATAGTCTATCTTGTTCAGGCTGAACAAACTGGTCCCTGGTGGGGGGGAAAAAAAAAAAAAAAGCAGGGGGGGCAGAAATAAATCAATAGCTCAGATGTAATCTAAGGTGTCTAGAATGCAGAGAGGGATTTTGGAGCATAAAGGCACTGGTTGTCTATTGTCATTCAGACACGAGCTGCATCAGAAAAGGGCTTGTGGGAGCCTGATAAGAGTTGGTCAAAAGTGGGCCATAAATCATACGCAGGCAGTATTCTGCTGATTTCACAAACACACACTCACAGGGAAAAAAAAAAATAAAAAAAGATAGAAAAAAGGAGGTGATAGATCTGCAATTTACTGCTTATCACATCTGCTAGAAGTTTCATAATACAAAAGCCTGACCTTCAATGAATAAACACCATAGTTGACTACCTGTTTCTGCCTGAAAATATAGCACTTCAGACTCCAAGAGCTTTGAAATGGAGCTACAAAAATGATGTGACATCCTCAGGTTCAGCAAGCTTCTCTTGGTTGCTAGCAGTTGAGTAGCTGTCACTTCAGTTACCAGTAGCCACTTTAACTTCAGATGCGCAGTGTTTATTGAAAAGAGCTGGATACTTATTCAAAGGCACTAATAGCCTATGGGGGAAAAGCAGCTCAGAGCACAAGGATTATGGAAAGAGCAATGTGCATGGCTCTTTTACTTACATTTACTTTCTGCTTCTGCCTAAAGACAAAATAAAAAGTAGCAGTAGCATTGATTAGAGATGTGTCTACGCGACAAGGTGCCTCTGCTGGGGTTCCAGCCACATCAGCGGCCACAGGTGACTGGTGCTTGTCATTTCTTCAGTCCTTTGGAAAGTTTGGGGTTTTTTTTGACAATTTCATCCTTGATTCGGATTCATATTCAAAGCCCTGAGAATTCCATTAAATGTTGCATACTCATTATTTAAAGACCAAACATTTTAGACTGTTTTCCCAATTTTTGCGTGGATTTCCGGATCAAGATAATTTGTATCTGACATTTAATCTATTTTCAGCTACACCTTACTGAGAGCTTGCTGCAGATAATACCCATTGTTCAAATTAACTTCCTGTATTTTCAACAAATTGGGAGGGACTGAATTGCTGCACTACAGGAAAGATCCTAATAATATGAATTGCAAGCTATGCCTTAGCAAATCCACAACCCTCACAAATGTTAAGCCACAGAGGACAAATCCACTTTCTGCCTCAGTATCACACAGTAGGAAAGAGAGTATGAGACTAAAGCCAAGCACCAAAATTAACAGAAGTTTTTTCCCCAAGGTGTTCACCTCTCATCTCGCCTGCACTGCTCCATCAGATTCCCAGTCCATTATAGTAAAGGCTGCCTTGAAATGAGACAAGGGTCAATGAACACAAAGAAGACAGCAAAAAGTAGTTTGAAATGCTCATTTCCTGGATTTTTGTTACATTACAGCAGCTTTACGATTCTCTGGAAGAAATCTGATGTTTTAAGTTCAAGGTCCAGCCAGTCAGTGCACAGGTAAGCACAGAAAGGGAGAAAAAGTGGGACATCTGGTCGACCACTCATGTGAGGACCCTTTGCATGTCAAAATACCAGGTAGCTGTACAGGGTGTGCACAGGATGGTCCCAAAACAGCAGTGCCCGCCTCTGCAGAAAGGACTTTACTGCCCCCAGGTAACTCACGGGGACAAGATTTACTTTTCCTTGCTCGGCTGCAGTGACTTCGATATTTTATCATGTCCAACAGCAGCTGTTGGTGAGAAAACAAGAAGGGCACCAACCTATTTAGAAACCATTCCTCACAACCTGGAAGCAGAAAAAAATGAAAACATCTTGGATTTGGATCCTAGTACAAGTTCTCTGCATGGTCTACTTGCCTCTGCTGAGCAGCCTTCACAGCCAGAGAGGACAAGGGTTATCAATCATGTCAGAGCACTTTAACGAGGCAAGCAGGCTACAAACACCTCGCAGAATTTATGTCACTGGGGAAGAGCCATTAATTTGGATTTCCAGCTTCCTGCTCAGACAAAATTAAAAAACAAAATATTGAATATAGAGTCATTTGATTTAACGCGTACAAATAGGTAATTGAGTATGTATCTGCTGACCTTCCCTAAAAGGGAGGGCATAAATATTCCAGCTTAGTTTTGCAAACCAAACAAACTCCTATAATAAGAAAAAAGCAATTTAATTATTTTGTATATGTATTTGTTCACCTTGGTTTGCTGGGAGAGAGATCGATTCCTTTGTTAAAAATTATGTTTGGAAGGGGAAAGGACTTTAATTTGTACAAAGTGCTTTCAAGGAATTAAAATTCTCCCTGCTTGAAGGAGAAAAACTACACCATTAGATTTCATTGATACTAAAGAAAAAGGTTTTTATTGTGTTTGGTTTTATTCTTTTGCAGGGGAGAGAAGAGGGTGTTAATCAAGGTTTCTGGAAGGAGGGGGGTGTGGTTACACTTTGCAGCGCTTTACCGTGCATGTGTGCACCCCTTTTTGTCTTTGTGTTCTCTGCATCCCTGGATGCACACAAATAGGGCTACAGCTTCACTCTGACAGCCCAGAGGCAGCAACGGAAAAGCTTTGCTGGTATCACTCCTAATTGCACATTAAAATTAGCAAATAAAATAATTCCTTTCCACGCACAGGCTGTGAATCCCTACCCTCCCCAAACACGAAGCATCTGCTTCCAAACTTCTCTGGTTTAATATTATACTCAACACTGATCTTTCCCCATCCTCTGATGTCCTCATTCTTTCTGCCAAGGTGTAGTATCCCAGCTGAGGGATCTCGGGACAGCTCCACAGGCAAACATTACTTTGTCCTCCTGGACCAGCTTCGGTCCAGCTTTCTTCTTCTACACACTCCGAAATTCAGAAATTTACTCGGAAAAACACAGAAAAAGACTTCTATGCAGGGCTACTCAAAACTTTATCCATTTTCAAGCCCTAGAAGTCAGATGGAAGGGCTGAAAAATTCCTTTCCCAAAACTACTGGGATATGCTAATTCTGGCAATTCCCTGGCAACTTCAGCTAGAGTCCGTTTTCCGCTAGAACAAGATCTCGACTGCGTTTTACTATTCAGCAGCTTGCACTGAATTAACAGAAAATAAAAACCCACAAACATATGGAGGAAACACAGATTAATCGGTGTAGGAAGCTCACGTTATACGTACGTGCTCATTAGGAAAAAGGCTGAATTAGGAACACTGCTTAGCAGAAACAGCTGACTCATGTTGCTGCACATCGAATCGAGTCAAAAATACTTCGAGGCTAATGGAAATATGTCATTCTCCCAGCCATAAGCCAAGAAATATTTATGTATTACCGCAAACCCGCGTCCTGCGTAAAGCCTTGGCTGAAAGTTGGTTTCTCTGAGTCTCACTGAGGCTTTGTGTTGGCCTGGGAATTCTACCTTATAGGAATTCAGCAGAAATCCCTTACACAGAGCTGCCTGGGTTTGTGTTCTTACATCCTACAGTATATTTCGAGGCAAAATAAGGAGAAAGAGTGATCAAGAGGTGGAATGATAGTGAAACGCAGAGCAGCTCACAAAAGGGAGCTTAAAGAGAGCGCTTCCCAGGAGGAAGGAAAGGATAATTAGAGTTTAGTGAGAGTCACTCTCTTCCCTTTCAACACAACCCATAAGGGATATGTGTTGATTACCAAATGAAAGAGGATAATGCATTGCTGAGAGACTGTACTGTGCAAATATTCATTTGAAAATGTTTACACTACAAATTTAGCTCATTTCCTGCATATCTATGCACAGATGGTAATTTTCTCAGATTCAAGTCTGGTTGAGAAGAGGGGGGAATGCTCACTGGAGTGCTAGCAAATTCAAAATGATCTCTACCTAGTAATAGTGCAAGCATTTTGTTTTCTTCCTTTTTCTCCAGCTTTGATTCTGTAAAATATTAATCTCCCTTGCACACTTAAAGTTTTATAATGGCTATGCAAAACTACAGGTAGTCACAAAATATTTTCTAGCAAAAGACTCCAAAGCAAATTTGACACATAAAGAAATTACGAAAGATTCAACTTTTGTCTTGATACTAAAAATTAAAATCTGCTTTTAATTACACATTCTCCCAATTAGTTACAAATTCCAAATGAAGAAATCCAGCGGTCTCAGTTACACCTAGGTTTTTCCCCCATCTCGTCTCAAGCTCTAAAAGTCAGTGCTGAGGTGTGTATGGGAAATTTAAACTGTTGGATACTTTTTCTGGCACATGTTGTAGACAGATTATTCTTACCCAATTACTAATTTAGGACTAATTTGTTTAAGTTTTAGCTCTTCTGTAATTTGTTATTCCCGTAGAACAAATTAGATCTGATCCTGTAGTTAACAGCTCTAGCTTAATACACAACCAAAAATGACAGAGAGGTTAGGTTATTCCCCCTTCTCCATCCAAATTACTAGAGTAGGAAAAGCACAAATCCTTCTAAAATTTAGTGTAAATAATTGAGGTATTTCATATCAGGAGAACTGCTTCCTGAAAGTGCAGGTGCAGGACATACTTTTAAGCCCTTCTGCATGACAATAAGACTTTTGCAGAGGGTATTGAAGGTTATGGCTACACAGAAGGAACACAACTCCAGAGGAAAAGAATTTAGAGTGAGCATCAGGGGAGTTGTCAACAACCTCGCAAGTAAAGCTCAGTTCTGGTAGATTTTAACTGCGATCATTCCAATTCCTTTCATGCCCATTATTAAAAAGTCAAGCGTACTGCAGAGAGCAGAGTAAGAGCAAGTATCAGTGTGGTAGACAAGGTACAGTCAAAGTCAGGAAAGGGCCTTGTCCCAGAAAAATGAACTAGAGTTTCCACTCTGCACTCCTTAAGTATCCAGTGCTCATTTTAGGCCCTACAGTGAAGACACTGGAAGTACTGGAAGCAAAAGATATTGCTGAGTTAGAACAAGTAGCTTCATCAGTGAGCTTTGGAGGTCTTCACCATAATGCTTGCAAAATCCTCTTGGAAGACTTCAAGGAATCAAATCTGCGCAGAAAGACTTTTCTTGAGTAGCAGACCTCATCTCCACCACGTAAAACATTTCACAGCTTGTCTCATTACAGCGTTTGTAAAAACACTGTCTGAGAGCAGTGGTGCATAAATGAATTATTTAAGTTTTACAGCAAATCACAGTGATCTTGTGTGCAGCTTCTTAATGTACTCTAAGTGAGCCCTAGGAGGCAAATCATAGCAGGCAAGGGGTGTAATGTAAACCAAGTTTTATTAGCCACAAAAAGCTACACTACAATATTTATTAAATATCAGAGGCAGTGCATTTAAATATGTTTGATTTGGTAAATAATAGCTAATGTTGTGTCTATCTTTCCTAGTGTCAAGGGTTGTTGATTTTAAAAAACACAAAACCAAACAAAAACCAAAAAACAACAACAAAAAAAATCACTAAACAACGGCAAAACCAAAAATAGCTGTTTATTTTCTTGCCACTTCTGCTAATATAACAGGTCCCCTCTATTTTGCAAATAACGATTTTCAACAAACTACCATGTGTCACAAACAGTCTGCAACTCTCTAGCCTTAATACTTTGCCGAAAAGTAAAAAATACATTAGTGTGTCAGCATCCACTTGTTATCAGCACGAGCTCTGTGGTCCCTGCTGCCCCTTAACAGCCTGGGAAACACACACCTCCCACAGCTCGCTCAGTGCTTGCCCTCAATAAACAGCCCCCAAAACACCCTCCTGATATTTTCTTATTTTAGTCAGCTGCCTCTTGTGCTGCTAACACAGAGCAGACCCTCAAAACCAAAACTATTCCTGACAGAGCTGCATTTTCAATACAGTATGAAATTTAAAAGGCAGCTTGGCAAAGCCTTTTTCCATACCTCTGCCCTTCCCTTACCTCATTATTTGAATCTCAAGAAAAACCTAAGCACGGCTTCACATGCCGTGCGTTCACGACACAAATCATCCTTTATCTCTGGCCAAGGAGATAAGTCCAAGTCCAGACAGACAATAACAATAAAAAGAAATTAAATATACCAAAGTACACAATGGGCAGACGCTAGCTGGTAAATATTTAATGCTCTGATAGCACAATTTGGGTATTTGTAAAATGCATCTGGTTTTCCTTTGTGAGAGTATCTCTCTTGCACTCTCCAGCTTTGATCTGCTATAAAGTAATAATTAAAAAAACCCAAACAAACAAACAAAAAAAACACCTGGTAACTTCTTGAGTCCTAAATACTGACAGAAGAGGTAGTACTTAAAATTATCCCCCCAAAACACACAGACTTGTAGCAAAGAAATCCAAGTCTCCCATCCTTTTCAGCACAGGAGGGAACACAATTAATGTGTCAGCACAGTGCATGGGATCTGATGGTGGTACAGAATACAATAAAGAAATTATTTTGCCTGAAAATTTGTAGATGCTTTCTAGCACTTATCACTCTCAAGTTCACAGAATCCTGATTCCCTTTCTCAGAGTTCACTTGCTTCCTTTTATTTTCTTCCACCATGCTGAGAAAGCAGCCAAACAAAAAATCCAGCGCCTGAGGAATGAAGGAAAAACTAGCAGAAAAAAACTGGCCCAGAGTCATGTGATGATTCTCACTGGATCTTCTCAATGGTGGGACACAGAGCCTCCTCGAGGTGAGCAGAGCTGTGCTTGAGGAGATAAAAGGTTTTTCCCTCTCACAGGTTTAGTTGAGAATCTCTCACTGAGCAAGATCCGAGCTCCAGATATGACTGGTATGTGCCACTGCTTCTTTCTGCCCTCACCAGGGTTTAGCAGCAGAAACCACCATGAGCCTGAAATTCTATAATTTATCCTTTGTTTCATTTTCCTTCCTCCTCTTACTAGAAGAATCCAGTACATTACTCCCCAGGTTTTTTTGTTTTTTGGGGGATTTGGGGGCATTTTTTAAGGCCTTTCTATGAGCAGCTGCATAAACAGGATAACCAGACTGATACCTTCAAACTGAAGAAAGGAACAATCTTTTCTTTTCCAAATGGGAACTTACTAACATTTTTCTCCTTAGATATTTACATAAGCTCTTTCTGCTTTTTTCATTGACTTGCCTTTTTTCACCTTGCTTTTTAAAACAAAAAAAAAACCCTAGTTGTGAAATAAGGCAACACTTTCTGCAAAAACACTAATTACTCCTGCATGATTTTGAATTGATTGTACCTGGAACAGAGGCCACTAGATAAAGATTTAAGAGAATTATGGAGTACATAGCAAAAATAGCAGTAGGTCTTCACTGCAGCCGGACAAAACAGATGTTTCAGAGGAATGAGCAAGTTTCCATTACAGTCCAGATGTGTAATATATACAGAAAACAGCAAGGGGAACCCAAAGGAAAAATGATGCCACTTATAGCCATCCATGAAGAGATTATTTTCCTATAGAAGGAGCAATCAAACAGTTGTCCAGCTACTTAAAACAGGAGATGTTCATCTTTCATTTGATGAGATGCTGCTGAAACTGGCCTGGGAATCCAACAGCTTTACATTCCACATTGGCTGGAACAGAATTTGCCTTTCATTACAAAAAAACTCCTGCTTCATATACCTCACCATCACCAGAAAAACTAAACTGACACAACCACACCACTGTTGGTGCATGGACACTGTATATAATTATTGAAAATGCCATTTTCTCATCTGGGTTTTCTTTTCACCTGAAGTTGTATTCTTACTCCACGTATTAGGAACTGCTCTTATCAAATACAAGGGCTACAGAATTAAGTGCTCAAATACTAAATATTTCAAACTTCTGAAGGTAAGTTCATTACCAAAGGAAAGTATAAACAAGGAGATGATAAAAAAGTCATCATAAAATATGGTAATAATCCCTTCAATGGCGTATCTTGCTGTTGTAATTAACTAGTAATACATTCCTCCCATGTTTCGTAGGGAGTTTTACTGCCTTAATATATAACTGGAGCTCTTTAGCAGAATCAGCATAACTCAATCATTTCCCTCTTCCATCTACGGTGGTCAAGATTCATCTCTACGGAAAAGTATTTTCAGCTCCTACCTCACAAACCCATCATGCTTTGATCGAGAGAATATCCAAACTCTACCACAACATTCAAGGCTTAACTGCTGTGCCACTGATTATGGATGTTTCCTGTTAGACAGCCCGAGTCAAATTTGGGATTAAAGTCTGTGTTACGTCTTCTAAGCAACTATTAGACTGTACCAAATCTGTCTTTTATGTGCAATTCTACAAGCCTCTCCCTTTCTCCACTCTTCTTGATTGTAGAAGATCTGATAGCTGGAATTGACTGACATCTTTTTATAGAGAGATCGCGGGTAATCAGTTCAGATTGATTTTTGTCTTTTCTAAATGATCCTAAAAATAATCTGTTTTTTTGATTACTTATCAAGGGAACAAGTTTGGCTTATAAATTTAAGTTTCTGTAGCACAGCCTATTTCAGGAAAGCCCACCATGAACAACTTCATAGATCAACGAGACCGCAAATATTCATGAATATTCGGATTTTTTCCCTAAAAGGCAGCACACGCTACTTAACAATTTAGGCAAATTTCATTTAAGTGCAAATCAATTTCCAGTGAAATTCTTCCCAGGGAGAAAGGAAAGTTGGGTCTGCCATGCTAAACTCCATCAGGTCATGCTCTCTCCCAGTGATTCGGGTAGTCTTGATTTTCCAGTGCTCAGCTGAAAGGCATCTCATAAGACCAAAAAGAAATCACTCCAGAAAGCTTTCAAAAATTTACATCTAAACCCCTAAAACTCAAAGAAACAAAATTAACCAATCACAAGTGAAAATTACATGGGAAGACCCTGCAAACTTGCTTAACTTTACCACAAATTGTGCTGGGTGTTTGTAAGGTCTGGACTTTGACTCAAAACTGGCTTTATTTTATAAATAAAGAAAGCTTCAAAGTGCATAACTATTAGCACGGGACTTGCTAGTGAGGAACTTCACCTCTTTGTGTTATCCAAATGGAATCATCTTGGTCCTTTTTGGCATGTCCTTACACACACACACACACACCAAAGTCAGAATTTTAGCTCTCTGCTGCTTCTGCAAGCACAAGAAATAGCCACAGCACCTACCAAGCTGACATTTCCCATTTTAAAACAGTGCTTTCAGAAAAAAATGCAGTCACTTGGAAGGAAATTCTTCAAATTGGTGGGGTTTGTCCTACACTGAGATTTGGGGGAGCTGGTGGCTTGATTTGGGGGTTTGTTGATTTTATTTGTATTCAGAGAGGTACTGAGATGAAAACTGGGAAGTGAACTGGCTAGACCACCACACCAACTAAAAATTCATGAGAACTGGGACTGCAGACATCTCAAAATAAATGCACAGCTCTTCACATCACTCTGCTTTTCTCAGGCTTAAAAGTATTCTTCCAACCACTTAACTGTTTCATGCTTTGAAATAAAAGCTTGAAATTTGTCAGCAGCTGCTCCGGCATTGGATAAGTGCTTTTTGATACTTCATAAAAAGTTACCTAAAGTGGGTCACTTTATAAGCTGTGAGGGAAAAATAATAAAATCAGTTCACACCTAATCAGAAAATATTTCTTTGACTTTAACAGCTAAATTCTCTCCTGCCTGCATCTCCAGTGGGTCAGCTTCTGTCTGAAGCTGCAGAGACAAAGCAGGCCTTTCCTTAAAAATCTCTTCTTCAGGTGCCAGGCAGGGAAGTGAGAAAAGGAAAACGTCTCTTGCGGTCTCAGGGGTCTCCTCCTCACTGTTCCCATCATATCAGCTACAAACACTTCAACTTCTTCGCCAGTGAACAACGGTCCCATAAATAACAGCCACTTGCTCTACATAATCCTGATTTATTCCCAGACAGTCTGTGTTGTACCCTGGATCCAGCCAGTATGGAAGAAATATTATGGCTCTAAGAGAGGATCACAGAGCAGACATGCTAGAAGGGGTAAATTAACTTCACCAGATTGACAAAGGTACTACGTTTGATATCACTGTTGGCACGCAGCTATCGAAATGCTTTAAGGAAGTGTAAAATGGCTGTGTAAATGTGTAATTGCACATCTTTAAGAATATTCACTTAACTTTGTTAGACAGCACGATCTTTTATATTACAAAAAAAAAAAAAAAAAATCATTACCCTGTATTTGACTTTCCGTTTCAAAATTTCTCACCAGCAAAATTCTGCTCTTATTTCAGCATCCAAAATTTCCACTCATTTTGGGGAGAGCAGACTTATGTCAATGATGCATATTTTGAAAATTACAGTGGCAATGCAATGAAGAGCTGCAGTGCTAGATGTATTACGAATGGAATATTTTACTAATGCTGGCAGTGCCAATACAATCTACTTCAACTTATATTGCCATGCCATAAATACATTGTGAGATAATGAAAACTGCCTGGTACAGGAAAATGCCATTAAACAGTCTATTTTTGTCACTCAGTTTGCCCAAAGTAAACAAGGGGATGCTCAGCTCAGCTTAGTGCTTCATAAATCACTGTGTTAATTAAAAAAAAAAAAAAAAAAAAAACCCAAAACAAACAAACAAAAAAAAAAACACTATAAAAAACTGGTACTAAAAATATTTCTGAATGACAAAGTTCTCAAGTGCTTTGAAATAATTTTCATCTCAATTAAAATAGGTTGTTTATGTTAAAATACTCTAAAGTATTTTAAATAATTTTAATATTAGATACTAGAATGTTAACATTTTATTTCATTCAGAAAAGGTCATTATTAACATAGGGATACACTCTAAGAAGTGCAGAGATAGACTAATAAGGGCATAAATCTTCAGTTTATATCCATCAGTGTCTGAGAAATTGCATAGACAAAAACTTAATAGATGCAACACAACATATTCAGCAACAGTAGTATAGATTAGCACAGAACAGAAAGTGTTAAAATATAAAGCCCTGCAGCTTATTCATATTCCTAAAAACTTCTAGAGAGAAGTTTCTAGTTCTTCTTCAAGGCAGGAAAGAAGAAATATATATATTCTATTCAACTAACTAACTAATTAAATCTTGTCAATGGGTTCACCACATTTCAAAAAGATCTCACCTAATGGTTCCAAGTTCTTTTGCAGAAAAAGTATTTGCAGTTATTAGTGAGTATTTCTGGCAAGACTTTTATGAAAATGAAAGGGAGCATACTTCTCCCATTATACCAATTTTACTGGTCTCAGTCTCTGTCCTTTCTTTGGGTGGTGACTTTTTACTCCTTTTTTTTTTTATAAAACCAATATTTCAAAGAATAATTGGAATAAGCAAAGGATTCTTTTACCTCCTACTTATAGAAGTTAGGGGTTTTTGAGTCTGGTTTTGTTTATTGCACTTCTGTGAATTGTTTGTGGGAACAGAGGGTGGGAGAAAAGATCTGAAGTGAAAATGTTTAAGAACTAATTCAGAAAATTATTGTCAGACAGGCTTTAAAAAAATATCCCCAGCAGTTTGCATCAAGGTTTCTGTGTAATTTTTTATATATCTAATATTTTCCTTACTCAGAGAAATGGAAAGGGAGAATTTCTCTTACATTTGTTTTTCCTAGCAATACGTTATTAGGCAATAATAATAATTAAACCCCATGTAGCTGCTCAAGGTGCTTTGATGCCTCTGTAGCCTACATGTTAATTGTGACTAAAACACAGGTGCAGAACCCAAAAATTATGAACCATTTGTGTTTTGGTGTGGCTTCACCTGGAATGAGGACAAAGCTGTCTTTGGACCAAGGAACAAGTGTGACCTCATGATTTCCTGGTGTTGGGAACTGCTAGCCAGCCTCTGCTGTCAGCCACACCTATGTAATTCAAACTAAGAAAACTGAGTTATTCCAGATTTAAATTCACTCAGAGGAGAAGATGGACTTTCAGTGACTTTTTACAGCCCTCATTGGAACACAGATTGGTCACGTTTACAAGAATCTGATGTTAACATAGCTAAAGAACAGGAATAATGGGGAACAAAAGTTATATTTGGGTATCCATAGCTCAGTCATATGTATGCTTCAAATATGTGGAGAGTTCTCTCGTTTAATCTTTAAGCTTAGACTAGATAAAGGAGGAAAACAATGCAAGCCCCATCATACGCAAGTTCTGGGCCAGCAGGAAAGGGCCGAAAGGGCCAAAATTCCAAATATGCTTTGAAATAAACTGTAAGATTCTCCATGATGTGAAACACACGAGACAGAAGATATCATACCCACAATTTTCACTGGTTAGACTTCAGAAGATCAAGGCTGATAAATGCAATATAATTTTCTCATTAAAGAAGCTGCAAGCTTCTTCAAGAATGAATTTCAGATTTTCACATCCACTGGGAAGTAGACTCCTAAAAGTCTTAGGGACAGACTGAACAATTTACTATCACAGACTACAAGTCAGTAACCTCTGTGACTCAGAACAATTTTTCCCAAGACTGATATCCCAAATTTATGCATCTGGTAGACAAACCCAGACAAGAGGCAACATGCAAAAGCGACAAAGGAAAACTGAAAACACTCACATAACACAGTGTTTTAGAAGAAACCTTCTCAAGAATTTTCCCTGTAGGTTAAATTCAGCACTGGGAGAACTTTCAGCCTGTGTCTTAACCGAGAGAATTTTCAACCCCCATTTGTCTTCGGCATTTAGGAGTGCAGGATCTATCCTCAGAAGAAGAAACAAACTAAGAGAGAGAGAGATTATGCGTGCATTTAGCTTACTAAGAATGTTGGCTTGTTGAAGAGACCCACAGATTATACTCTGTAAATCCTTTGGATGGACTTAAGCAAGTTCCTCCCTGTACTGAGCACTGGAGTCATATCAAACACAATTAGCTTCAGTGTAACTCAGCAGAACACATAACAACCAGGTATCACTGAAGCCAAGGTCTTGGCTGGGATTAAAGAACAGTGGAGGATTTATATGGCTATGGAGACCTTCTACAGTTACATAGAACAGGATTTAAAAACCCACACACATTTTAAAGAACATAAATCTCCGGGTTTTAAGGCATGAGCCAACTTTTCTCTGAAAAGAGAAGGAACTTTCCTTCTAAGTCAGTTATTCCACAATGGTGGTGGGGAGAAGCATCATTTCTAACCTCAGAAAAGGGCTTCATCCAATCGATTGTGATCACCTGATGTTTAACACTGATGCTTCAAGTATGGTGCTTGCACACCAGGGGAAGTTTCTGTCTTACCTCAACCAGGCCTACAAAACTTCAAGGGTTCAAATAGCTCTTTTGGGGCAGCAGTAAAAATAAATATAGTGATCACAGGAGTAATATGGAGCAGTGTTAATACTGCAAATATATAAATGTTACCCTATTAGTGCGAAGCTGAATGTAAACAAACCCAAAACAAAACAAAGCATTAATTGTAAATGAGCAGGAAAAAATAATTTTTTAAAAAAAAATAATAAAAAAACCACCAACTCTGGAAGGTGTAGCAGGTCCTCAGCAATTCCATTCTCATTGTTGCTAGCTGCTGTTCTTAAACTGAAACCTCAGCTCAATGCAAGGTGTTGGGAATTTCAGGTTATTGACTCTTATACCCTGTGTATACAACCTCGAAGCTACCAGTTCTCCAAACCCCTGAAGAGACTGAAACTCTCAATTTCTTCCCCTGCTTCTTGCTCCCTCTCACACAACCCCAGAAGGATATAAGATCAAAAAAGAGAGGAGAAAGAGGGTAAGAAAAGGGAGCTACATACCCAGCTGACTTTTTGTTAGGCTGTGTAATGGGTGGATGCAAATTCAAAGAGAACTGTGGGGATGCCGAAAGGAAAGACAGAGACTCCATGGGGCCTCTTGGGTAAATCCATGCCTGAGTTTCACCACAGCAACTGTAGGGAGAACGTGGCCTAATTCTTTCCACAGTCAATTTGTGAGCAGGTGTGCTAAAAGCAAGAGATTTCTGCTGAACGACACCAGTGACACAATCGTAAAGGGGGAAAAAAAAAAAAAAAAAAGCGGAGATGAAAAATCAATAATAGCTGGACATTCATTTAAACAAATGCATCATCCCATAAACAGTGCAGCAGCTTTCAAATGTAAACAAGAAAAGGTGAACTTTGTTCACATTATGTCTCCAGCTGTTTTGTGTTTCAAGACTGTGCACCACAGCTGGCCTGATGAGCTCTGAATCCTGGGAAAAAGGAGAAATATTTAACCTAACTTAAACAGAAAGAAGCAAGCCTCAATGGTGAGAGATAACAGGTGGGAGTTGTGCTCTGCTGCTGTGCCTGGAGGGTAAAATCTGGCATGCAGAGGTAGCTTCAGAACAAAAGTCATCACAGCTGCTGTTTGCCGTTCTCCTGAAGTCCTTCCCTATTTATTCAGCATCACTGACAGCACCCTAGCAACATTAGTTTAAGTCACCGTTGATTGTTATAAAATTAGCTTATGGTCCTGAAGCCAGGGCAAAATGTGGGTGACATTATCTGCACATCTGTGCTTCTCCACGTCTGCATAGAAAATACATGGTGAAAATGTGAATGCAAGCCTCTCTCTCTGCTAAAATACTGGATAACGGCAGTGAAACACAGTTTTTTTCTGGTCCCCAAACCTAAAAACCATTCCCAGAATGAAAAAAAAAACCAAAAATCTTGGGAGCTGTCCTCATCTGTATTTGCAGGACAACGGTGTTAATAATAAACCATTCATTTATCTTAGCAAAGGGGAAAGTCTGATGCAGACCCCCCCTGAATCTTTGTTTTCTTGCTGATTTTTCTCTCTCTAACAGGCTTTAATGTCAAGACTGCAGTGGTCCTCTGGGTCCTCAGCCTCTTTCTTAAGCACTACAGGCAACCCCAACACCAGCAGATTTGCAATGTGTGTTAAAATTGGGTGTTTGGGCCCCCCCTCATGCAGATACAGCAGACCCACCTCCTGTATCATCGGCACACTACACACAACGCGCCGAACCTCAAGCCACAAAGAGACCAAGGTGCTTGCAGTTATGGGTCTGCAGCTACCAAATGGAATACGACAACAACTTGAAATGGAAATACAGCTCTAAACCAGCACAGCTTCAAGCTAACTCTGGCATGTACCCTTCCTTTCTTAGTTTGCATCATCACTAAAAAAAAAAAAAAAAGACCCAAATAAATTTTAGGCACAGTTTCTTGACAGAGAAAAAAAATAAAGTAGAGTCCAAATTCAGCTTCTTTCCAAGCCACTGGCAAAAATTCAAGCTTTGGTTTTTTTCTTAAAAAAAACCCCCAAAGGACTGGGCAGCAATGCATGGGCTCTTTTTAGTATGCAACACTCAACAGGATTCAGCACTCTTCCTAGGGTCCTCTCAGGACCACAAATATGGATGCAGATGCCAGTTATTTAGCAACAAAGAGGGATGAACAGGTAAAAAAAAAATCTATCTATCTATCTATCTATATATCTCAAGACAACAACTTGATTGGCATCTTAGAACTGCTTTATTTGCCATTCCCATTGCATGCCAGGTTCAAAGACTCGTATCAGTGCACCTAAAACTCACATCATTAAGAGAGGGTTTTCAGCAGCAGATCTGCAGGGGTACTTCTGTACCCTTGGCACTATTAGAGACTGCATAAGAGACTGAACCCTTGACCAGAATTTAGCACAAAATCCCTTACAGGTCCCAGCTATAGCAGCACTTTTAAGGACAAGGGTCCAGATTTTTAAGAACACAAGCACTAAGGGAACAAGGCATAAAGCCACTTTCAAATACTTGTGGCAGCACTTTTCTATGAACCCAAAGCAGTGATTAAAGAAGGAGGTAAAAGTACAGCCCAGCTCACTCCCAGATGCTCTCAACATAAATAGCATGGAATCTGACTGCCTCTTTTTCTCTGCATGCAGGAGAGCAGCCAGGATCTTGCACAGAGCCATTATTCCTCCAGTCTTATGGGAAAAGAGCAGTGCCTGCTGAACACGGGCACTCCTTAATCTCCTTCATAAAGGTCTTCCCCTCAGAAATGTTGCTCAAGCTGCTGAAAACCCCAGCTGGGACATGAGCTTTGCTGGACAAGATATTCATTGTTCAATTTATGGCTTGACTGTACTTGCAGAAATGTATTTCACTTCAGCGTCAGATGAGCTGGATGAAGGGAAGCAACGGAGGAGTTCATCAGAGGGTTTCTTTCTTTATTTGATTTGTAGTCTGAATCACTGAAATGAAGATGTTTGTCTAGCTCACTGGTGGGTAAACATATTTGCTTTTCCCTGTGTGTCCTTTTTTTCACTGGTAGGATTTACAGATTCTAACAGTTGCATTTCTGAAGGAGATACAGAGGCACATACACGCACAAAAAGATGAAAAAGGAAGGAGAATTTTCTACCTGCTGGGAACCAAAATCAGAGTTGCACTCTACGTAAGACTGTTGTAACCCCAACATTACCAGCTGGGGCATGCTGATAAAAACAAACAAAATTCAATTTCATTCAGAGAAATAAATACAACAAACAAAGAGGATCTATAGCCTGAAATTCCAAGAGCAGAAGAAAACCTCTGGCTACGTTCACCATACCAGATCTCAGTGACGGAGGAGAGACAAATACCAACTCATCCGTGTTTTATTTTACCACTGAGTACCAGGACTGCCACAAAACCAGGAGAGGGGGGCTCTCCCTGGATGATGGATATCTCTAGTGAGATTTGGTCATCGTGTCTGAAACCAGCAACCTTGCCAACCCTACAACACGCAACCAGCACCACAACCTCATGTGTTATCATTCAGTTTATTATACAGCTACACTTCCATACGTGTGCCTGTAAAAGCACAACAGGATTTACCACGGAGATGTAAAGGACTTGCAATAAAAAGTTTACTTTTGAGAGTTTCTAAAGTATGTTCAAAGTATCCAGTCCCCTATATAATGCGAAATCAAAGAGTGAAAACCTGCCAGAAAGGATATTAAGACTCTCTTGATTGTGAGGGCTCATAAAATAAATGTGTTGGTTGTTATGGATTAAAGGGTGTACCAAAAAGATGAAGGAGCACCTAGCATCTGGAGTCTATATTGTAGTCTCTAAAATTCCTAATAGGTCTGTGTCAAAAAAAGATATACTGAGATTAATGGGCTAAAATGAAAACGTATCCCTTCAAGATGAGCAGAAAAATGTTTAGCCAGAAATAACATAACCCCCAGGACTTACGCACTTCCAAAATTCACAAGACTCATTCCTCTATGCATTTTTTCAGATTCTGACCTTAAGATTTATCTAAAGATGAACAATACATTAACTTCCATTTCATCGCAAGCTCTGGATTACGGGATATTAATAAAAATCAATGTGCTGTTTGCTTTCCTTGGCACTCGTGACCTCTGCAAGAACTGGCTGTGTCATTGTTTAAATGTAAAATCCCTATGCTCTCCTGAGATAATCTCAGAAGAGACCACTATCAATAGTTCAGTAAGTGAATCTTTCCAAATTGACTTAAAACTTCCTCAAAAGTTTCATGATACCTTTTAAATAAGCAGAAACAGGGGCCTTTGAAAAACATCTTTTGCAAACATCTCCTTGTGTTCCTGTTATTGAAGGAGAATGAGATATTCTGTGTTTTGTGATAGGCAGCATCACCAAACACAGTTTCACAGCTGTTGCCCTTTACCAATAAACAAGTTCTTTGTGTATCCAGTTATTTCACTTTATCACTGCTGGATGCCTGGTTGTCTTTTGCATTTCAGCCTGTTCAAGCAACTCTTAAAGGATAGCAGCATCCATAAGGGAGGCATTAAAAAAAAAAATCCGTACATACACTGGACCATATCTGTACAAAAGAGCATTTTTTACTATAAGGCAGAACCACCCTCTCCCTATTCCTTTCACATGGATCTTACCACACAAATTAGGGGTAGGACAGTCGTGTCCCATGCTTGGTGCTACCCAGCAGCAAAACACATAAAGCCCTCCCAAGACAGAATAAACATTTCCTGAAAGTTCCATACACCAAAGAGTAGGGCAGCAGCCTCCCAGAAGGATACCAGGGAAAAGGCACCTTCCTTGCAAGACAGAGAGGCACAAAATGACAGATGAGCAAAGCTGAGGCATACCTGGCTCCTGAGGGAGCTGGTCAGAGAGGGGCTTTGGGCAAGGGAGAAGGAGGTGGATGCAGAGGGCTGTGCTAGATACACTGCCTTCTCTTAGCACCTTCAGGCTGGAGCTAACCAGGTTCCTCTTCTTCATTAGAAGAGGAACCACTCCTGGTGAATTCTGAACGCCAGCTCCACTTTTTATGAGGTTTTTGCTTCTTTTCCAAGCAACTTTTACTTGGTAAAATAATTTTTTTTCCTTTCTTTCCTCAAGATTGTGCCTCATAGCAATTTCTTTAAATACTGTGAAGGATTATGTTCTGGTCAAGAGCTGTGTTGCAGCAAATTTTCTTTTTTAATAATTATATATTGTATTTAACTACTGGATTGTAATTCCCTTTTCTTAGTTTCTCATCAGAATTCATTAGGAACCATAAAATGTAAGAGTATTTCTGTCTTTTCATCTACTATAAAGACAGTATCTGCCAGAAACTGTACATAATGATGGTAGTGCTGTTTAAACCATTAACAAAATGACTTCTTTCTATTTTCAAAATAGCTCAAAGGCAGCAATGAGTGCAATTAATTGGTCCCCTATGATATTGGTACACACAGATTGATAAACTCCATCAGGATAATTTCGGCAGGAATGACTGAATGGCTCAGAATTTCAAGTGCTTAACATCTTTTTGCATTTTCTCAGGGAGAACTTTTACTTTTGAAAATCATATTTCTTCTCTTCCACTCAGAAGCTGTTTCTTTCTCTGCTCTGTCTTCCTGCGATACAGCTTTTGCACAATAACTGCTTGGTGCCAAAGATGGGTTTCATCACTGTACAAGATGCTAGAAACTTGCTTCTATTTATTTTCAAATCCATCCCAAATGTGCCAATAAGACACAGAAACAGTACATCTGGAGTACGTGTTGCAAAGGCAATCCCGTATCTGTGTAGATTGTCCATTTAACCCCAACTTGACAATTTTACTACAATTATTTGCAGAGGGAAGAAAGTGGGGGGCAAAATCTTGGCATCGTAAATATCTCTTATACTGCAGTGGCACACTCTGGTGAGGTGTCTGCATTACTGAGGTGGATCTGGAATTTCTTTAGAGAGAGGAAAAACTGAATTTAGAACAACAGATTGTACAACTTGTGGGGGGAGTTACAACTGCAGGTACATGAGTATTATTGAAGCTCTTTCCCTCTTAGATGTGTCTCCCGTTTATTCATTTGCCTTTCTGTCTTTCACGTAGTTCATCTCCTTCTATTCTCACCAGGCACCTCGTTCCATGTGAATGCCTTGTGTCTGAGGGTGTGTGGGTCATTAGGCTTGGAGACCCCAGATTCTTGAGAGGATATGAAGCTTGATTAAAACATTCACACCTCTCTTTTGTTTGTAAAAGATGCACCTGATTTCATAATTTTAAATAAATTAATAAATCCACTCAAATAGCACCCCAGGAAACACAAAGTCAGGCCCACTAGAAAATAAACATTTTGGAAAGCCCCTAAGAAATTCTATGATTTCTCAGTTTCTGAGAACAACGCAGGATACCTGCAGACCCGGAAAGTCAGAGGATGGACTTGAATGTCTAACCAAGTCACCCACTGTACTCTTAATTTATTAACTGCTCCCTTGAAATTTCTGAAATAAGGTGACATAGCACATCAAGCTTTAACGCTGATAATGAAAACAAGGCTGCCATTTTGTATTTGGACTGATCAAGAAGGGGTCTGCATTATATATACATCTGCTTATACCCGCTATAAAGGATAATTTTGCTGTATTAACTCCATAAATTTGATAGAGCCAGCAAGGCTTCCACTGCATAATAGCTTAATTTTTCATTCTAATAATAACTGGCTGCCAGCTGAAATGAATGGGAGCAAAAACAAACATTTCTGTTCCATGACATGATCCATGACAGATGAACAGTTTAGGAGGCCCTAGGGCAGGGTATTCCAAGCCTCTCCTCCCTTCACCCAACAGCGGTAAAAGCATTAACACCAAGAAAAAAGGCTGAACTGTAAAGGAACTCCTCGGAAAATGACCCAGCTATCCTCTGCTTAATCCACAATTGGCAAGACGCCTGATTTAAGACTATGCTAAGCATCCAGGATTTCCTAAAGTGCTTGCAGACGGTGTGTACGGTATAACACACGCCCGTAAACTACAGGAGTATGAAACATCCCTCTCTCAATCACACACAAAGGTTTAGTGGAGCTTTTTGCTTTGAATTCTACTTACTCTATTTATGTTGGGAAACACCACCCCCCCCCCTTAGACTATGCAGAGAAGATTGATAACTTGCTTATTACTGTTTATTATTAGTATCAATTTCATGTAATGCAACATGAAAACACGCATTCCCTTTTAAAGAAATAAAAAAAGCCCACTCACTTGAACCTTGAAAAATTTTAGTAAAAATGGGGCTGCATAGTCTAGTGCCAGCAAGTTACTCAGGCTTTATGTGAGTATTGATTTATCTGCTAAATGAAAATGAATAGCCACCATATCTACTGCATTGTTTTGCTGCCTCTGCAAGATACAGTACCTTTTTTAAATAAACCCTAAGTAGTCTTAAAAAAGTGAGTTGACAATGCTGTCTTTGAGTGTGAAAAACCCACTTTGAGGGCCAGATATTTATTGGTTTTGAACAAATATCATCAGGGGCAGAACTGGGGTTTTATGCCCAGTTAAGATAGATTTTTAGAGTGAGGTATTGGTTTGTTTTAGTGAAAACATGAATAACCCGAGAAAAATGTAAAAGCAAGAATTAATGCATAAACCAAGAAAGTTTAGTCTAAGTTAGGATCAGATTCACGAGAGTGGTGGATTCCCCTCGCTAAATGTTTAGCATTTGGAGCCTGGCAAAGGGTCATTCCTTCGAATACTGCTGGGCTGGAAAATTTTCTAATGACTTCAAGTAAAGCGGCCATTATAGGCCAGCAATTATTGTAGTTTCTGAGAGGCTATCTAATTTGATAGAAATTAAAACTACATATCATCAAATCCTTGGGAGCTCAGGAAAAGATCGTAAAAGAACTAGAAAACACCCTATGAAAAACATACTTGAGATCACAAGCTGCACACACAATGAAAAACAGAATGGTGAAAAGCAGCGTGGCCTTCTGAAATTTCCCAAACTTAAGTTGTTGCAACATAAGCCAGAAAGAGCAATCCACAGCTGCTTAAACCTAATCTCCAGTTGTTACTTTTCAGCTAGGAGCATCTGGGTTCTGCCAAGGTGTTGGAACCCTGGGCACTGAGAATTTCAGGTTTTCTGTGCTCACAGGCACTGACCCCCAGGCAAACACTGCATTTGACCTGAGGCCTTGGAGAAGTCTTCCAAAATTGCATGATAGAACTGGTATTATGGGTGTGTAGTTTGAATAGAAGTGTGTGATATCACAGGGCGGAAAACTTAGAGTTCAAGGTTTTAGAATATAGTGAGATATATATATATATATATATATATAGATATATATATATAGTACAAGATGGAGGATTTAGGGTGTAGGCCAGTCCTTCTTTTTCACCTTCTTCATTGGTTTAGGTGGTATTTGGTAATTGGATAGAAAAGTCCTCATTGCAGGCCATGGGTGGTTGTTTACTGGGTTAAAAGGAAAAATAATTTAGGTGTCATTTCATAATTGGACAATTTATCCTTAAAAGGCCTTGTAGAGAGACAGATACAAGTCCATTTCTAATTAGTTAGCTAGAAGTACTGTAGAACTCATGGCTTGTGAGGCTGTAATATAGATAAGAATTAATAAACATCTGAGTCAGAACAAGAAACACCATCTCAAGAATTTAATCCCAGCTGTGGCAAAAAGAAGATAAAACACCACACCGAGAGATCTCAATTCCCCATGTGCCAGCCCTCTGTATCGGGTTTTCCGCTTGCATCCAAACCCAAGAGGAAGAAAAAAGCAAACTACAGCCTGAATACAAGAGAGTCTGCATGGATGAGCCCAATGGGGCACGCGTAGATAAACTTACAAACCCTCTCCTCCTGCTTAGATCCTGCTTTGTCACAAGTACTGGGAGGAATAACCCCTTACCTAAACAGGAGCTAATGGATGGGTATTGCTGAACAGAGCTAAAGGTTGGTGGATACTGTTAGGGTATGATCAGCCAGTGAAAGCACAGAAAAGAATGGAAACACAAAGTGAGAAACAAAACCAAAGGTGGTCAGAAATCTGGGAATGCTGATACTCTGGAAAACTAGGGTATGCTTCAGTCCTCTCTGGAAGCAAAAGGATTATTATCTCCACAGGATGTTGGGAAGCATGGAGACAGTTAATGTGATAAGAGCTCGGGCCCCAGATTTCCATGGTGAGAATGCAAAATGTCTTCTTGATGGGAAATGCCAAACAGAGTATTTTATATGAAGGTCTTCTCTTTCCATGGTTACAAACTCAGCGGTTGAGTGGTTTACCACTAAAAGTAGGATCACTTTAGAGCACACCTTAAAGGAGCTGAGTAAGGCATCAGAAGTGAAACACAGCTTTCCAAAGAAAAAGCATCTTTCACATCTTGTCAGCTGTCCATTGTTAAATACACAGTTAGAAGAAGCTTACCCTAGCTTAATGCCATGAAGTTAAAACGCCCACATCAACCGTAAAGCCAATTTTAGCAGTCAGTCTGTTCATCCCAAGGCATGGGACTCTGTGTAGAGGAGAATGTCATTCTAGTAAAAGGCTGATGTGAGGTGTTTA
The DNA here is from genome assembly GCF_015227805.2 of Hirundo rustica. Lineage (NCBI taxonomy): Eukaryota > Metazoa > Chordata > Aves > Passeriformes > Hirundinidae > Hirundo > Hirundo rustica. The sequence continues at coordinate 3,473,335 of NC_053452.1, forward strand.
TGCCAAAAAACCACCACTGCAAGAACTGCTATGGAGACATGGACATAACGTGTCATGAACCTTACTGGTGAAGTCAGGTTTTAGCTTAATGAATTACTGACCCACAGTGAAATTCCCTGGATGTGAAGAAAACACATAGTAGAGAACAAGGAGGAAATCCCACCTTTCTTCTGCTACTGGACTTTTGAGTACAATATGCCAGCTCTTTTTTTTTTTTTTTTTTTTTTTTTGGTAACTAGAATCAGAAACTGCTGCTGACCACGCCAAACTTGGATTATTACAGAACCCCCAAGACAAAATCCTATTCTATTCAAAAAGTGATTTAATGTTGAAAGAAAAGGGATGCCTTCAAACACTTCTCTCTCTCAAAATTTTTCTTTGGTTTGTCTAAAATGGACAAACATGTTTGTTTCTGCATGAAGAGTCATGTAAAAGCCACAGGCCTCTTCACAAAGTGAGTCTTTGGGTTGTTTCTGGGGTTTTGTGTTTTTTTTTTTTTTATTTTTTTGGAGGGGTTTTGGGGGGGTTGTTTGTTTTGTTTTAGGCTTTTTTTTCCCTCCTGGATTTTTTTTTTTTTAAATTCTCCTCTACCTGCACAATTTACATGGAGGATTTACTCTGCCATCTGTTCATAAAAAAACCCATCAAGGATACTAATATCACATATTCCAACTGGATATATTATGGAGGACCAGGACAACTTATTAATGGAGAAATTCCACTGACCTTGGAATGGTCATCAAGTCACTGTCTTGCAAAATGGAAGAATTTACTTATTTTAATTTTATGCATACGTGCATGAATGCTGAAGTAATATTCACATGCTGCCAGGCAGTTCCATATGCCAGCTTTTTTCTTCCTGCATGCATATCGGTGTCAGGTGGCAAAGGCTGTGCAGCCAAATTACACATTGCCTACATTTGTACACAGGTGTGCACGTGTGTGTGTATTTTTCCCCAAGTCAGTCCGTCCTCCCCTTTTTTCATCTGTCTGCAGGAGGAAAGCAAAATATGCACAGGTGTGCAAATCTCTTTGAAAACAATAGTTGCAAATAAATAAAGCACAATCACAGGGCTTTTTCCAGATCCCACCAGCTTTGGCAATCCTTTATATCACTAACACACTAATACTAAAAATGCTGACTCCTTGATGGTGTTGGTCATCCCTTCTCTGCTTTATCATCCTACTCCTAACCACACATTGGCAGTAAATGGTGGGTGTTCTCTTGGTTCCTATTAGGAACCTCATTACCCCTCCTTCCTCTCTTTCTTGAATTAAAAATGTTTAAATTAGTTCAATATGTCTTGAACCTCTTCAGCACACTACTGTCCATCTGACTCACTTCCAAATTGAAGTGCATATATAAAAAAACCCTGAATCAGTTCAATGATTTTAAATCACTCTTCAATGTGCAAAGTAATTTAAAGTTACTGGAGTGCTTCCAATTTTTATTAGTCCTTGAATTTGGAAATGATCGAGGCTGTTCTGGGCATGTGCAATACACTGTGACTTCAAATTATTATGCCTATACTTACTTAAAAAAAAAAACCACAAACCCAAAAAAACCCCCCCAACTCTGATTTTACTTAACAGCAGAAACCAGTGAGGAGTACTGTGGTCCAATTTTAAAAAACAAAATAAGGGGGGTGCATCATTCCAGCAGGCATCAATCTTGAAAAACTCTTGCAATTTTTAAGGAAACTGAGAAATACCATAAAATGCTTGAACTGTTCTATATGCAGCATGGACTCCCATTTTAATTGCTACAGCACTTTTGCATTTAATTACTTTCAATGTATCTAATTGCTCTAAATTTAGCAGTTTTCCCAAAATCAATATGAGGACAGAATCAAAAAGAGCTGACTTTCTCCTTAAATCTTTTGAATGCTTAGCGAGGTGATTAATCTTTATGCACAAGACTAGCTCTTATTGAACTTAATATGCCTCCTCACTGGTTTGAGTAGGCTCAGTAAATGAATGCTACTCCCTTACCCACATGAGTAGATTTACTGGAGTTCTAGAGAAGATAAAAGGACTGCTTACAGGCAAAAGTATTAATAATGCCAGTGATGCAATACCCAAAAGAACTAACCAGGCTACTGCTTCTCAACAGCCCATTCTAAAATAGATGTTTGATGCACTCAGACCCTATTTTTTGGAGATATAACAGTCAAAGTATTCCTTTAAGCTGGAGGTCTTTTTATTCTCCACCACCAAAATTACAGAGTGAGAAATAAATAAAAAACACCCACAGTAAGTCCTTATGACCTCTTTAATATCAAATAAATTTATTTGACTGCTGTGAAGGCAGTCTCTTAAGACTGGGTATTTTTATACATCTGATACATTCTGGATTCCTCATCTATGAAGCTTCCTAGTAGTTAAATTGTGGATGTGTGGAATAAGACTTCCACTTCCAAACCCTTTTCCATAATGTTCACAAATAACCCCACAAGCCTTCTTATGTTCCTCATAAATATTATGGAGGCTAACGTAGAGCCCAGCTCTGTGGGGAAGAGGACTGGCTCTGTGGGTAGGGGGTGTTTGATTCCAAATAAGCCTATTTGCTACAAAACTGAAGTGCAGAGAGACGAAGAGGTCTAAGACCAATTACCTGAAACCAGGTGCTGAGCAGATGGGAAAAAAACGCATCTGGAACGCACTCTCTTCTTGCACATCTCACCTGACTGACTCTCAGTGTCTCTAGGGCAGCTGCAGAGTTCACAAAATACTAATAAGCCACTGGCTTTGGTGTCTTGGTCTCCCGTGTTGCCCCATTCCCCCACTGCCATTACAGAGTGAAACTACTCCTCAGTCTCTGTTTCTCTTACTGTAACCACACAGTTTGGAAAAAATAAAAAATGAAAAATCAAGGAACCAGACTTCAGCCTTGCAAAGAAAGGCACTTCTCGGCTGTGCCCAAGTGCATGTTGAAATTCATTTCCCAGCAGCTGCAGGCATGCAGCTATGGGAGGGAAAAAAAAGGCCACACCATGACCCTATTTCTCATTGGGCTCCTGGGATCCTTCTCTCCCAGCTAAACATCTGCCTAAGAGCTGGCCAGAAGGTAGCTCAGAAGCTGCTTTTAAGAGTAAACAACTCACTGTCAAAGCTCTTAGCATCAGCACTCTGTGGAGGAAACAGAGGATTTACTGTGTCATACGAGTTTAATATTTGATACATCCATCCAGATATACCTGACTATATCCTGCCCTTGTAATGGGGATGGACTCAATGATCTAATAGATCTTTTCCATTTCTAGCTTCTATTATCCTATTATTAAAAGTAATGAGCCTCTAATCTAACAACTGAAATAATCAATAAGAAACTGAGTTTGTTTTTCAGAATTACTTTAATCTTAAAAATACAGCATGTCCATTCCCTGCTTCCTGCTTTTGACTGTGATAATAAAACTTTCCAAATGGCTAATATAGTTTAGCTAAACAAATTAGCCAACTGCCCCATTTAGGGGGAAGAGAAAGTTTCCATTATCCATTCAGATATCCTTTCCCTGGTCACCTAACAATTTTTGCAAACCAGACATCAGAAGATAAATAATTTTAAACTCACTACAAGACTGGAATACAGTGCTCTGCTGTAAACTCAAATAGTGCCAACGTGGGGGAAAATTTGCTTGGAAAATTGGATGGAAAATAAGCTTGTCAGTGCCTTGGTCCAGACACTGGAATGATTTTCAAAGTACCCAAGTTCAAGTGTTAGATCTGCCTTATACTTTTTGCTTCGCTTTGGACAAATCACTTTAGCTGTCTCCCAGGAAGCAAAAAAAAAAAAAAAAAAAAAAAAAAAAAAAAAAAAAAAAAAAAAAAAAAAAAAGGCAAAAAAACCTCCCTCACTTTATTGCATTGAGGTAGTGTAAGCTCTTTAAAGAAGCTCTAGCCAAAATTCCTACGTGTCTTTACAGTGCTAAGCCCAGCAGTTTCGTGACATTAGTAGGGATTGTTAGGAATATTACAGTATTAAAAGAAATAGAATTGGGTATATCGGTATGATGTACTGCAGATTCTTAATATTATAATTAAACTAATTACCAAGTGCCACAGAAAATATACGAGCCTGGACAATCATTTTAAATTAGATGCTTTGACTCTATTTTAGCAAGGTGTTTGGTGTGAAAAGAGCAGACAAAGGGGTTACTGCAGTTGGTGCTGAAGGCCCTCCATCTATAGAATATACACTTTCTGAGGGTTACTTGAACCAGATTTCATCTGATTCCTTGCACAAAATATCCCTACCACTTATGTAGAAGAATAGCCATTATTTTAGACACTGGTATGTGGCTGGAAAGTACCTGAAGCTCAACTGCTTCATTTTCCTTCAGAAGGAATCTAGTTTTCCCCCACATCACCAAAATCCCCATGAAGTGAACCAATGTGACGCAAGTGAAGAAAATCAGATCACTTGGTTCTGCTCTAGGCCAAAGCTCCTATTCAAAGACAGCTTCTGATGGGAAAATACGAGGAGATCAATCTGATCCCGCAGCAGCTCTTTGTGCCCTTGTTACCACGCTCCCAAATAACTCTCTGAGCTTCCAAGACTGGGAACAGGTTTGCTTGACATGCCACATTGAGCAATAGCCACTGAAAAGTCCTCTGACGAGGGAAGGCAAAAGGGAAAACAAGAAGAAATACCTTCTAGAGCAAGACACTCTAAATGTTTCAGTCACTGCCTCCAGATTCATTGGTCCCTCCCTCCCCACCACCCCCCGAATTATCAATACTAACGCAGGGCCTTCTCTGGACAAACGGATGATGGTCACAGCAGCAGTACCGACTTTGCCAAAACTTTCAGTCCAGCTGATTTTACTGCATTTTACTGTTATATCATCATGGTAGAACAACTTCGCAACTTCAGACAACTGCAAATTATTCCTCTTTTTTTTAAAAAAATAATCTTCCCAGCAATACCTTTCTGTTTTCACAAAAGTCTTCTGTACATGCATATCTTCACTTAGACGTTGTAGGAGCAGAGAATTCCTCTGCCTATTTTGCTTGATAATGAGATTTGTATTTCCTCTCCAGCAAATGTAACTACAATACAAATGGCTGCAAGAAGACCATATCTGAGCATGACGTATAGGGAAGTCAAACAAAAATAATACTTCTGAGAAAACCCCTTAAGAAACCAGCCAAACCAGCAGTCCCTCTGGCACGAAAATGAATGTCCCTGAAAGTTTTAGAGCCCAGATGAAACCTTCACTGACCACAGCCAGCGAGGTAACAGAAGACAGACAACACATACAAATTACTTTAATCTTGCTGGAATTTTTTGTTAAGGGTTTGAAGAAATTATTGATTCATGCCCCCAGTTGCAGATAGCGAAATTGAAAATGTTTTATTGATGCATATAAAACTTTCCAGTTTTCTATGACGTTTCACTGTTCAAGGAAAATATAATAACTTACAGAACTTTTATTTCTCACCTAAATTATTCTGGGAAATAAGTCTGTTTCTAAACAACCGATTTCTAAACAACTGTAAACACAATGTTTTGCTGAAAAAAATTAGGGAAAGGGAGACAACTTCTCACTGCTGTTTTTATAGTCAGAGACTATTTAGCTGCTCAGCCTTGCTCCTTCCACAAATGTACAACTCATAGCTTTATTGGAGAAAGACTTAAAACGAAGCAAAGACCACTGAAACAATGAAGAGAGATGCAACTGTTTGTTTCTTGACTCATTGCTTTGCAAGCCCAAAAAGAAATGTAAAAATGTTGACAGCTGCAGAACTTCCAGGAATACTCTTAATTAAGACATAGAGTACCAAGAAGGGTTAATATTGTTTGAAAGTAAAAGCTCTCATTCTAATAACAAGACCTCTCTCTGTGCGCGGCTGGGTCAGCATGGTAATTAAGAAAATTGCCTTTAGTGCAGTTGTTTGGTAATGCTATTATCATCTTTTTTCATCTTTTAACAAGAGTAAACTACTTGAAGATGTCCCCATTTACTCTTCTTGCTTCTAGTAACCCATGAACCCATCAAGTCCATACCATGCTAGCATTTAATGGCCTAAATGAGTTACTTTATCATCTGGTTCACCCTGAAGTCTTTTACATATTTTTCTTGACCTTTAACCTTCTGACTATTATTTTGACAGCTATCATTAATGCTGTGTCCTGGGCAGCCACACATTGACTAAGATGGATGGCAAAATGACGGAGGAGTTGAAAGTAACACACACCTACTTTCATCTTCCTCTTGATTAAATCGAAACCATACAAAGCCAAGCCATACAATGAGTCCCATGGAAGCAGTAGAGAATATGAGCCACAGGTTTAGTAAGTAAAGCCGAACAGAGGCAGAAAAGCGGCCCTGTTGCAAAAAAAATAGGCTGGATAAATTGGACTCACAGAGCTCTATAAATCTTCCAAGCTATGACTATTCATCTATGAACTTAGATGAATCTATAGGTGGTTAGAATGCAAATACTTCATACTAGTCGGTTAAAACATAGATTTGGCAGTAAATTTTACGCCAAAAAAAACCCCTCAGTCCACAACACAAAAAATACCCCATATGCTTATGTGGAAAGGACACAGTTAATTGGACAGAAAGTTTGATACAACTTACTACTTTTTTTTTTAATAAGCTACCCCACTTCAAAGGCGAGCGTAGCCCCTTCTGATCACTTGCATGGAACTCCACGGACTGTGGTCCTGCACAATTGTAAGGTCACAACAAATCATGCACGTTGAACAATTAAACTATTCCCCTTGGAAAAGCTGTATGATTTCATTTAAGAAAATGGAATCTAGATAAAAGGCGCAGAAGGACCTCCAAATACTTCCAAGTCCTTAAAATGAGATTAAAAAATGGAGGGAGATGTTAGTGTCAGATAAGATCATATGCAAAGAGTCATTCAAACTGCATTTCAGACAGTTGGTGTAATCAGGCAGTAGGTTAATGGAAAGGAAGCAACTATATTGCCAAGGAACAGGAGAAAAAGAGTGATTTAAGAGTCCACTGAAGTATTATCCAGAGTTTCAAAAAACCCAAGCTAAACTATCAGGGAAAAGCCAGGAATAACATGAGAAGGAAAGGCAACCAGAACAATGTCACAAAGAAAATTCTCAGCCTCTTTGTCTTGTTAAATGAATGACCCTTACTGATCGAAAACTGAAATACTGCAGCTCACTGATGGACCTGACACTTGACCCCTCTTACTAATTAGGGATGGAATCTGGAAACTACAGCACTTATTTGCTTTCAGCAGCATTCTTTAGGGCCATAACAATTTTTGTGATTGCTTTATGAGCAGGATTTTTACTATGCAGGGACCAGATGAAAATAAAGCAAATGAAATGACTACAGGCAGCTCTTGGGTAGAGGAAAGCTAAACTTCAGATGACCTTGGTCTCACTCTGGTTTGCACATGCCTGGTGTTTTCAAAACAGATGTTCTTCAAAAGCGTGTTCCCTGGGAAGGAGTTTCAGATCTGATCGTCCAAAGTTGTGCATTCCCCACAAGGCCCTAAACAGGCCCAAAAAAGGGGAATGTGTAGGATCAGCCCTTGAGTATTGGAGGAAAACGCCTAATGTTGAACCAGTTCTGTGATTCTGGGTTCAAGAGAGCCAAGCTGCCTTTGCCTTATCTGGATCTCCCTACCCTCAATAAAACTCTCCTTTTACAGAATTAGAAAATGGCCCACTACACATCTATGTTTTATGTCTGGTATTTTTAGTTGCAAATATTTCCAATTAAAACAATGCTTCTGGGCGTGCGAGTGCAATTCAAGGCACCAAATCAGCTTTCATATTACAATAAAGCAATAATAATAAAACATTTCCAGAACAAATACTAGCCCATGCACTCAGCCTCACACCGGCAAAAGCCTTCTAGAAGACCATAATGATGCATTAATTAGTTCTGAATGATGATATTACTAATATGCAATGGCTTACTAGCCGAGAAACTCACATTAACAAAGCACGTGTACTCCCTGCTTCCTTCACACATCACGGTCAAACTCACAGTCATTTGCATTATTTCCCTCTTCATCTCGGGTAAGCCAGCAGGTTAAAAGATAATCAAAACAAGAAGCCTCATATTGCACATTTTTATCCGTGCAAATACAAACTTTCTTAAACGTAACTTTTTGTGCAATACAATAAAACAGCTTACGAGCTCGGTAACTCGCAGCAGTTTTAAAGAATAATTGATTTCAGGAAAACGGCTGTAAATTAAGACCATCCTCCAGCTCCAGAATCCCACCTAGACCTTAAAAACATCCTTTTAAAACAAGTTTTGCTCCATCAAACTCGGGTGAGATCACAGCAACTCTACTTCAGTGCCTCAAACCACTGCACCACCCAGGTGTCAAACAGGTGTGCATGGGACCATTTTATTGCAGGGTTCAACGATCAGAAAAATCAAAAAGGGAAATGGGGACGTGTTGCCCCAGGAATTATGTATAGCTTTTTTTTCATGACAGAAGTGTGATGTATGGACTAGATTCAAAGAAAGGGAGAAAAAATTATTTTATATTTAACAATAGGCCTGCATTCAAAAATAAATCAGTCCAGCTACAAAGACTGGTTGATTTTTTCACTGGTGACAAACACCCTTTTCCTAAAGCACATTTACAAAAGCCAAACACAGCCAAAAAACATAGTGGTGTGGGTTTTTTTATATTGCTGTAGAGTAAATTAGGCAATTCTTAATGACTTACAACACGTTCAAGTTACATTGCACAATAACAAAAAAAATTAGGTTGTTCCCTTTTTCCACCTCAGTTCTTTCCTGGACATTTCTTTCCTTTGTTTATCTCTGTCTAATAATAATGCAGGTTTATACGAAAAAGTGAGAACTTTAGGAATCCCAGGAGATATAGTCATCCACTTCAACTAGAAACTCTGATAATTCTTTTAATACTATTCATGATATTGAATAACTGTAAAAGCTTTATTACAGCTTGGATATCATCACAAAAGAGTGAAGACCTAATGCAGTCAGGTTTCAGGAGAAGTTGCTGTGTGCATTAATCAATGTGCTGCTCTATCCTTATCAATGATTCTTCATTAAAATCGTTGTCTTATCTGATAAGCAACTGCTATTTGCTAAAAGATAACGGTTTTTACAGCCACCACATCTTTATGTGCCTATGCTGCCCAAGTTAAGTGCTACTTTTACTTCATTACATAGGATTTTCTTTCTGTTTTTGCAAGGTCTTCCTAAAAATGAAACACCAAGCCCATCCTTGAATCAGCAGCTCCCTATTTACCAGAGGTGGCAAACCAGGCATAAAAAGGGGATATTCCAAGGATTTTTAAATGTGTAGCAGCACCCAGGTGGCAATGCAGTAGTGAGGCAAGACTAGTAATGCCAACACCTGATGGTGAGCAGTATTTTTAATAAAAATGCAACAGCAGGTGTAGGAATGGGCTAATTCATATCATTAAATAAAAAATTCCCAGGAAGTATAAACAGAGCAGTTTTGAGCTGAGGTTTCCCCAGGCCAATAAAGCAACAATATAAAGTCAAATGCTATGACTTGGTGGGTCTGGGTTTTTTTCCACTTTAATTTTTGGGGTGCACTTTTGCCCAGGGTGATGAGCATACTGAGTGTTAATTACACAGATGGGATTTACACTCAAACATTTATTGCACCTCCTTCTTTCATATCTCCATCTCCTTTGGATGAAGCTTTCCTGGGCCAGCCTCAAAAAGGCTCACTGCTTTCCCCAGGCCCCAAGCAAGTGCTCTACAGACAGTTGATATTTTGACCACAGACCAGAGCTGAAGAATTTCAGAAATAAACAACCATGGGAAAACTACGTATTTATCACTTATTTCTTCAATGTGTTTTAGTTGCTCAACCAATAACAAATTGTTAAGAACTTACAGGCATCTGCATAAACTAATCATTAAAACTACATGCATACATGTTTTATATAACAATAAGTGTTTGTCTTATGGTTTTTTTTTGTTATTCAGGAACTTTTTATACTCTTCTATAAACAAAGTACAGAGCCTCATATTATTAAACTTCTCTATTATCTCGCTTAACATATTTCTCTACTTGGCCTAACTCTGCACAGCACAAAAACACTGACTTATTGTTCTATGTCCTCATTCTTGTCTCCTTTTGACTCTAGGCCTTACATCTGCACTGCTATGCAGGACTTCTTCTTTTTCTATTTCCCCACAATTTCCCCCTTCAGGTTGTTTTAGTGGTTACTCCACGTACATCCAGCTCAACAAATCTTGGCCAGCTGGAACTACCAAATGTCCTGGCTTGCGCTGAATTTGCCCTGTTGGGTACAATGCATTTAGATAAAGCAGTTGTGGATATTTTACTTGCAAACTGTGGGCCAATATATCTAACAAGAGAAACTAGTACAGTCGGTGTGGATATTTGAGCAGTGTCATTGCAGATCATATTCAGTCATTGTGGTGTGGGAAAAGAGGAAAGAATTTAGTTAAGACTTGTAAAGCTTAGATAACCCTTTGAATGTGTTCAAAGTGCAAAGATACTAAACCACGACTTTTTTTTTTTTTTTTCATCTAGAATAACAGATCCTATTGCAGAAAAACCTGCAACTTCCAACCAAATAATACTCAAATAAAAAGCCAGCTATAATCAACAAATGACAAATAGAAAGTCTCCAAATTTATTAATCTAATTAATTCACTCCTTGTATTTATTAAACTAATTGCATTGGTTTCTCAGGGGGAATTACATTCCCTGCATTTCTCCTTAGCATGTATCCTAAGCAAAATCTTCAATATTGTATTGCCATAATTGAAAAAATATTTTTGGTATGTTCCTACTCTATAATAAACTGTCATCATAAAAAAGGTGCTGTGATTTTTAAGTGATAAAAACACAGCAGGGGAACAGAAAGGAGATGTGATAACTCTGACAATAAAGTTTGTACTGCTGCCCCAAAGTCCAGAGTAATGGCAGCTCTTGCCAGACTTTACAAGAAAATTTCCTACTGGATCAGGACATCATGAAATCCTTTATAGGAAAAGAAAGTAAAGTGCCTAATGCAGGCAAGACTCTAACAAAATATTTTGGAAATAAAGGAGGCTTCAAACATAAATGTAATTCAGTATATAAAACATCAGTGCCAATGACAGTAACAACAAACTGAGCACACTAAAGACGTGCACTGTAGTGGAGAGAGAGTGGAAGACAGTGAGGAAAATGCATAACATTTTTTGTTATGAGGTTTCTAAAATTATTTGATTCAACTATCTGTTAAAAAGCGGCTAAACACACCGCTTATAGTCATCACAGTGTTATGGATATGATTTTATCTGTACTTCCACTGTAAATGTGAAGTGATTCACAGTAAATCAGAGGACATAATGTAAGATTTCTGGGGAATGTTCAGCCTTGTGACAATCTGATACACATGAGTAAATTTCACATTCAAAGATCCTGTGATTACGATGATGATCAGTTATTCTTTGTTTTACATGGGCAAGGTTTTAATAGCTTTCATGTACAAAGTGCAAGAATTCAAAGTTAGTTGAAAAATCAAAAATGTCAGTACTGATATAAACTCACATCAAATTATACCTGGGGAGACATCAGGAAAAACTGAAGGGGAAAGGTACATTTTAAAATCTCACACGGCAGGGATATAGTGAGCTAAAGCCTTTGAGGCAGAGAGAAAATCCCCAATGGTAACGTGGAAAGAAGGAAGTTTGGGACCTTCAATGCAGAAAAATGTCTGTATGATATCTTTCTGGGTGAAGCTCCAGCAATGTAATCCTTTAACACTCTAACCTTTTTTTTTCCTAGATCTAAATAACAAGGTAGGCTCCCTTCAGTTCTGGGACTGAGGAATGTTCAAACCCCAAATTTCCCATGTAGCTGTAAAGTTTGATTCCTCCAGAAACAATGAACTGATGCCACAGCAAGAGATGAGGATGGATAGAGGTTAAAAAAAAAAAAAAAAAAAAAAAAAAAAAAAAAAAAAAAATTAACAGATAGCTGCTAAGCTAAACTAAAATGCAAACAGGATGAAATTAAACAAGGAAGTTAGAGGGTGAGGAAGACTCCTAACAAGGAAATATATTACAACAGGGGAATTGCAGGCTAGACAGATAATGATATTCTCTTTGACTGCTTCATTTAAAACAAGACAAAGAACTGTGAAAGGTACCAGAAGGGACAGACAGGAGGACCTATTCTGGTGTTACAGAGTTTCAGAATATCTGTCAGAATTCAGGTGAATCAGATCATAAAAAGCTGCATTGATTCTCTTCTCAGAGGAATATTTCATGTATTGAATATTAAAATATTTTAAAATATATTTGTATCAGCTTGTTCCCCAAATACAGCTTCTCTTACACAATAGGTGACTAAATAAATAAATAAACAAAAATGTAGCTTAAAAGTTAATAATTTACTGTCATTCCTTGGGCAGCAGTCTCCTGCTAGGCATTCACTTCTAGGTTACAAAACCTCTCCCGGTTGGAAATCCTCCTCTGGTCACAAAGTCTCCTTACAAAAAAGGAAAGCGAGAAAAGAGCTGCTGCTCTGAGTGTTTTTGTGCAGGGCAACTGAGGACTGCTTTCCTCTTCTTGACTAGTGCTTATACACAACAGAGAGGGAATACCTGGAAAACTATTGCTGTGGTCAGTAACAAAAACCCACAAAACCATCATTTTGCTGATGGATGCTTTCTCTGTATGGTGCCATCTGGCACTTTTTGGTGTTTGGAACAACTAGCTGGCTGCACTTGCCTCTCTTACTTTTGGTAGTGTTCTGACACACCTTAATTTTTATTTTATGTTGGTTACTTTTCTTCCTTGCCTGTCGCTTGGGGACTGTTGGCGTTTCACTTTATGCATCAACTATTTCTTGGTGGTCCAAGGTGGTATCACCAGGCTCTTTTCTCTACTTCCTCATGCTTCATCAGCATCTTTTTTCACCTGTTTGTCACCAGCTACCTCCATTCACTTTCTGCCAGGTGACCCAGATTATTTCTTCTACCCCTCCCCAGAGTAAATAATGAGATCCCTCACTCCAGCCTTTATTTCTCCTTCCTCCTCTTCCACCCGGCTGCCCTCAGAGTCCCTCCTGCCAAGCCAGCAGGCATTCTGGACAAAGGAAAACTTGGAGACCTCCTCTGGATGCTATTGCTGAGGTGGCTGTGACCCAAAGAAAGGGTCCACACTCATCCCTAAGGGTGAAAACAGCTTTTCTCACAGCAGCAGGGGATTAACAGTAAAGTGGTTTAGACAGGGCTTTCTACACTGTAGTACATGGAATTAACACAAGCGACATGGCTGACCAGTATTTTACATCCTAGATGCATAATTCCCCCCCCTTTCATTTTTCTTTATGGAGCCTTTAAACAAACAGGATAAAACATTGCACTGTCAGAAATCTGGAGGTAAAATAGGCAAGCCGTTCTGAAAGATGAGTTCATCAGATTGTCTGACATTCTTCAGTTTCTGCTGAATGAAAACAATCTGCTGTGAAAAATATTGATGTAAATAACACCACATGCAAAAGCTGTTCATTAAATTAAATTTTCTGGCATTGCACGTATTTTACAAATGCTCAAATAAAATGCTGAAGCCCAAATTCTTCTGTAACTGGGATGAGAAGACATGGAAGAGGCAGGTACACGAAAAGCTAACCTTCTAAAGTCACCAACTGAAATGGAACTGTATCAGTGAGTAATTCTGTTTCCAGAATAGTGTAAGCATAGAGTATGTGAAGAAAGTGAACTGTTCTCCTCACTCAGGGAAAGTGAGTCTCTTGGAGACTGCACAAAACTTCGTTCACACTTAAGACCAGAAAACCACCACAAAGGGTATTCCCCATCTTTTGGAGTGACCACAGCTCCAGTTAACTCCACTGGGATTTGTAGGGACTTCCGAAAAATCAGTCAGTCTTGATTTCTTGAAAAATGTTTATTTCTCCACAAATAAAAATGTTGGCAAAGGTTTCTGATCTTTTCCACGAGTGCATATTTTCTGTTTATTTCAGCCAAAATTAGTGTACTATGTTATATATCTCATAGGTAAGTAAAACGATCAGTACAAAGTGGGTAACCGCCTTGTTAAGGTCAGGCATGCCTGAAAATAGATACCTTTCTCCAACCACTAGATCTTTTCTTCATTATTTACCCTCTCCACGTTCTCCTTCTTACAACCCCATGCTTAAAGAGAAAACTGGAAAGGGAGTCGAAAGATACGGAACTCCAAAAGAAAATGATTTGTTTTAAAAAACAACCCTGGAAAGGCTGGCTAAATGTTCTCGTGCTTTATTTAGACGTCAGAATATAGCCCATCAATTTCCATTCTCCTAAACCTGGATAAAGAACAACAAACTAATTAAGAAAGTAAAAAATAAGTGGCTGGCAACAAAATTGCTGAACTGACAGCCTGGTAAGTCATCTTAATCGAGTATTATCATGGCAACAGTTTAGACCTCTGATTTTTTGACTCATGTCACAAATTGCATTGTGACAGCTCTGTTGAGAACTCATTTTTCCTCTGACAAGCTCTTGTTTTCACATCTGGAAGAGAGGGGTGACCAGGAGTTCAAAATTCAGTGGTCTAAAAAGTGCATGACTGAAAATACTTGAAGAGCAGCAGTGAAGAGAGTTGGGATTTAAAAGCCAGGTTCCTGGAGCCTTGGTGATTCCCCACTTCTTAGTGCCTCTTCTTAAACTTGCTCAGTTCTAGAGCTGCTCTTTCAGCTGCTACACCCTGTTGCTTTGGATTTAGATCTCAGGGTCAAGCAGATGAAGATATTAAGACCTTGAAAGACAGTGAGGGAGAGTCCTCCTGAGATCCCGTGATCTCACCTACCAGAATGGTCCACGTGCGTTTTGTTGCTGCATTACCAATAGGCATAAAAAGCTATGCCCTACACCTATTACATTTCCTAATCCATTCCCATTCAGCAAAACATTGAGGAATACAGAGGGAGTTTCCACAAAGTCTAACATCATGATTCCTCCCACCTCCAGGCTCTTCATTTATTTAGGACAGACGGTGCAAAACACTTCTGAGTGCTTCCTCTCTCAGTTTGCTGCAGAGACATCCTACAGTGACTACATTCAGAGGAGCAGGGCAACATTTAAGTAGGAAGATCCCTTGGACTTAACTACTACTTGGATTCTAACTTCACTGTGAAGTGAAATACTGCCTAAATAGTTGGATTACTGTATATTTACTCTACTACACCTCAATTATCCCTAGTTTCATTGACTGCTGTTTTAGCACTTGTGTACTGCTACGTAATATGCTGTCTGCCTGTAAACAAAAGACAAATTTAGGTTGCTAAATTACTCTTTTGTTTAACCCCTGTCCTTTAAATGGCATGCTGTTGAGATACCGCTGTCTCCTTGGTAAACACCCAGATTTCAGTGGCACAGGAAACGTCATAAATGCACGGTGATGTCCAGCACAACGCAAAAAGAAAGAACTCACATTATTTTTCCCACAGCCTGTGGGCATGCACCCACATATTCTCTGTGAACAAGCTCCCTCCTGTGTAATTTCCAAGGAGGAAACTCTCTCCTGATCAGCTGCGCTCTTTAAACAAGGCAACATATATTTTGTGGGTTGTACAATACACATGATTTTTTTCCCCTTTTTTTATATACAGTGCATTCTATGCAGTGGTGATCTGTGCAAAGGGGTGTTTCTAGGTTGCCTTAAACTTCTATCCTCACTTTCCATGTAACATTTAAACAAACAAGAAGACACTGCTACTCGAACAAGGTCAGAGAGGTCTGCAGATGGTCTATTTCCCCAGCTTGCCTCTGACTCCACATAGCTTTGCAAATCAGTTGCTAGATATATTTTGATTATTTTGTACTTTAATGGATCATGTACAAAGAGTCCACCCTTCACATCACAGTCATTAATTTTTTCTGGAGTCTGATGGCAAAAGCAGGTAGAAGGGGGTGTGTGTGTGCGCGCACACCAGTGTATACACGTGTGCTGATTGAAAAGTGATGGATTATTTTCATGTGGTAAGAAACACAATGTTTTCTTTAGCACAGCAGGATATTCTGTTTGCAAGGTCTAACAGTGAAATATTATGCATATCTGGAGCTGGCTCACTGCCAAAAACCTAACAGCAGAAATCAGAAGAGATTTTGAATCTGAATCTTAAAAAACCAGCACAGCCCTACAAAGCAACTAATGAGACATTCAAAACAGAAAAGCACTTGTACTAAAGCATGATTGCTGTCATATATGTCATCATTTACAAAACAGTAAATAATTATTCATCTAAAATGTTACCTTGAACTTCAATTTAAAATATAAATATATTTTCAATGGCTTCTACATCTGTGCTGATACAGGTTTATTTATCATGACCTAAAGTAAATTAGGTGATAGATTTCCCAAGCTCAAAGAAGCAATCACTTAAGAAGCAGGTACAATCAAAAAACAAAACAAAACAAACCACACAAACCCAAACAACTTGTATAACCTCAAAACAGGAAATGCATGAGAACTGTAACACACCAAACTAGAATACACTAGCCCAGAAAAACACCAAAATATTTTCATTCGGCTCTTGGGAGAGAGGACGGCATTGTGCATAAAATTCAACCAAAGGGAGCTGAGCTGGGGTCCAATCAGACCCTGCTGGAGCTTTCTCATTTACTTCACTGCTGGACAAACTAAGCACTGCCCTTTAAAAATCAGCCTTTGAGGTCTTTTTTTAGCGCTAAGGTTCAATTAAATAGGGTGGGAGAAATACCAGAGTACAGTCAACACTCTGATCCTTACATGCATATTACCTATGAAAAGGCAAAAAGAAGTTCACTGGATGATGGTGTACTGGTTCCCACAGCACACACTGTTGTGGCTGTCTGGGATCTTACAGCTTGCACTGCGAACTTGCAAAAACCCATTCAGCTCCAGGGGACATAACTTCCAGCATGGGGTCTGTAAAAACAACTCTTCCCTCAGTGTGCACTCGTTCCTTGATTAATTTATTGCACTTGACAAATTACTAGACAACCCTGGACAGTGTGGGTAAAGGAACTTATATATATATATGCATTTGCATGTGACCAAGTGAAGATATTGTTTACCATCAGCAAGCCCTTCTGGAAAATCTCACTCAAGCTCTCACGGTGCATCTTTATTTCCACTGCATCCCTTTTATCACCAGATCTTCACACTGGGGTTCAGAAAAATGCTTACGGTACTGGAGAGTTTATTAAAAACAGGCTAGTGGTTTTATCAACAGAGTTAATATTCTAAGAGCAAAAGATTTAGCGTCAGGACACAATCAACGTCTGGACTATTAATATGGAAACTGCAGCATTTTGAAAAAGGAAAACCTAGGAAGTCAGGATATGCATTTAATAAACTTCCAAAGTAAATCACGCCTGTTTTTATAATCTGATTTTGTTTAAAAATGAGAGAAAGCCTACTAGAGATTTAGAAACCATAATGGCAAGACACAAATATTTCTGTATACTTTGAATATAGAGTTTTTCACTTGCCGTGTTGCATTTGTTTTGATACGTTACCTCAGGACCCTTATTTTGAAATCATTAGAAACGGGTTTGAAGTAACAACTGTTCCTGCCCCCAAAAAAAAAAAAAAAAAAAGTCTACCAAGTGATGAATTGCCATTTTCATCTGGCAGGATACATTACAATTGGGAATTTTCTGCTAAGTTTCCACTAAGGATTTTCATTGTTATATTTTGATACACAGAAGTTGACTGGCACATCTTTTCAAAATCTTTCCTGTATTTTCCAAACATAACTAGCATATAAAAAGAACCATAATACGTATTATGGGAAAGCAGCACAACGATATAAAAGACTTCCATACTAAGAGCAGACGGAAAATGGTAGTTATTATTAATTTAGAAAAAACAAAAGAGCTACCCAGCATTTCAGTAATGTGGCAAGTTGTGTGCTATTGAGGGAAAGAGGATTTTATAATTGGATTTTAGAGTAATTTAGGAGACGAGATAAGCTGTAATGGTTGCATATTAGAGGTTAAAACTACAGCAGAAACTCATAACGTAAGGGTTCATTGCACTGAGGAAAACAGAACAAAGGAAACAATACAGGAGCAGCCTGGCATAGGTGCAGCAAGGTAAGTATGGGCTACACAAAACTGAGAGGATTTTATAATAAAATCTACTTAAAAACGTATCAAGCAGCATTCCTTCCCTTCACAAGGAGCTCCTTTAAAAAGTAATTATATGTATGCACATATATATTATCCTATATATATATGAACTTCCTAACCTGGGCAGACAGTAACACTGATTTTAGGAGAGGAAAGAATGACAGAAAGCATTTACATCTTCCTCACTAATAATGACAAAAGGATGTATCACAACGCCACCAAGCATGGACACGGCCCAAAACTTTTGCACGAGGAATCACTGAAATTTCAGGACACAACAGCTCTGGAGAGCAGGGGTACTTTTCCCTTCTAAATTCTTCCCTGTGCAAACGGAGACACAGCAGAAGACAAAGGCTAAGGGCTTCCCACAGACCTCTGTGCAGCTCCCACCAACTCTGCTGATGCTTCCCACACCTTCTCTGAAGGCTCAAACTCTTTTCCCCTTCTCCAGCAGTCAAGTCAAAACTTGAACTGACCCAACCTCCAGAACTTCGGCAGCTCCAGCCACTTCTGGAGCACACAAGTCACGCAGGCAGCACTTTGCCAATGGAGGGGAGGGAGATGAGAGGAGGAGAGGCCAGAAACAAAAGCTAGGCCATCAAAGTGGTGCAGGGCAGAGCTTGAGACAAGTGATCATTAATAATA
The DNA here is from genome assembly GCF_015227805.2 of Hirundo rustica. Taxonomy (NCBI): domain Eukaryota; kingdom Metazoa; phylum Chordata; class Aves; order Passeriformes; family Hirundinidae; genus Hirundo; species Hirundo rustica. Next base: position 3,492,086 of record NC_053452.1, read on the forward strand.
ATCCTTTTCTGGGACTACTGCCTGCAAGAAGCCTGGTTGACACAGCAAGGCAGAATCCTGACCCAAGCCAGCGGGCCTGGGTGCAACACGAGTGAAGGGCAGTTGCTTTTTAAATATAAGCTGCTGCATCCCTGCAATCTGCAGCACGTCAGCTAACCAGCCAAGTGCCATTATTTAGTTGGGGGTGGGAGAGAAAGGGAGAAATATCCTCCGGAGTTTTTTTCCAGGCTGATGGCAGAAGGCACTTTCGGTTTCCATCGCGGGCAGATTCAGCAGCAAAATGGAGCAGTTGTGACCAAGTTCTCAGTTGTGACAAGTGAGCACAAGCTCAAGATTGGTTGGTTTATATTAAATGAAGACCCAGCTTTGGAGTTTTCAAAACCAGGTGTCTAATTTTTTTTTTTTTTTTGGTGGGACTTTGCCAACATTGAGATATTTTATGTTTGCCAGCTGCCAGTCTCAGTTTGGAAAGCATAGCTTCCTCACTTAGTGATGCAACTCCATAGGCATAACAAATTATGTACACGTTTGGCAAGCAGCTTTGAAAAGAAAAAAAAAAAGGGGGAAAAAAATATGTATTCTATGCCAAGAAATGCGAACACTTGCAAAAATACAGTAGTTTATCAGAGGAAAAACAGTTTCCCCTCCTGTTCGCCTTCCAAGGATTTAGCTGGGGAATGTTCACCTGAGCAATCCAAACTCCCAGCATTCCAGAGGTAACGGGGAGCAGGGGGTGGGAAGGAAAGCAAGCAAGCACATAATTTCTGCGTGGTGAATTCCCGCCCTGTGGCTTCTCCCAGCAAACACCAGCAGGGTAAATAACCCAAGCCTTAAGGAAGCAAAAAAAAAAAAAAAAAAAAAAAAAAATTAAAAAATCTCTTTTAGAGGGTGCAGGCTCACTGTTGCCGTCCTTAGAATGAAGGATACTTCAAAGGTGGAGGGCTCCTTCGTTACCAGTGCTTGGCTACCCCCTGCTGGGCTCCCACGGCTCAGAGCCTCTTGTTCCACCAGGCAGCAGAGCATCCCAAACGCACCGGGCTCACCACCGGGGTAAGCTTCCCGACCCAAACCAGGCTTTACCCCTGCTCAGTACGGGGAAAAATGACACAGCCCGCTCAGCTGAGATCACAGGGATGGCTGGTTATCGAACTGCAAGACTTTATTCTTTAATGTCGTAATATAAATGTATTTTTTGTATTGCGGATTTATCATAGACCTCCCCCGAATTCTGAGTGGGAACGTGTCTGAGGAATGAATGGTGCGCTCAAGAATCAAATGAGACCCCCACACAGGAATGTTCCAAAAACCAAATATTTTTCCAGTAAGTATAGAACTCTAAGGCAGAAAATTTCCTTTCTAATGCTGCGTAAATTGGATGAGCACATCTGAAACACTTTCCTCAGCTTGCTTTAAAAGCATTCCTCAAATACAATTCAGAACAGAAATTCCCGGTACAAACCCCTTATTTATGTATTTTGTGGATAAATTTAAACAGGAAAATGTGCTGCAAGAAGTGTTCAAACAACTAATAGTTCCTGTAAACCAAAAATATATTAAAAAACAGAAAAATGAAAAGAAAAAGATTAGTTGTTTTAAGCTATAACACAGCTGTATGCAACTAAAGCCAGAAACATGTGAAATTAAATTGGATTTTGGGGCAGGGGGTGGGGTAGTGTGCAGTGGGGTTAAGTTTACTAGTAATTCAAATCCTTTCTTCCAAGTTGCAAGATGTTGTTACTGACACTTTTATTTTTCTTTCATTCTGTTTATTTTTGTGAACAAGGCAGAAAAGAAATTGTTATTTGAACCATATTAACAGAGGCTGCATGTGCTGGCTTAAGGCTCTTGCTTAGCCAGCTTCTATGTAGCAGAAGGGTAAAAAAAAAAAAGGGGGGCAAATATCCTTTCAGACATTTATTAGTGTCACATAAATAGCAGAATTCTATATACCAACAGATTAATAATAGGCTGAATTAGGCTCTTTGATTTCTAAATGCTGCTAAGACACTGTCCCCCTTGTTCTTTTATCTAAATAAAGCATGTGTAGCAAACAAATATTCCCCTTGTGTTACCACAGGAAAAGGGAAGAAGTTTTCATGAAACAGAGTTGTAAGGGGATCATATTACTGAACTAGAGTCACATCTCTCCTATAAACTGTTGTCCTTTATGCTGCCTGTCCTCTGCAAGAAGAGGAATGGCAGCAGCAGACTTTGAGGTGGGAGGGGGAAGAGGATACTGTGCCTGTCTGTTAGTCAGCAGGAGCCGTCAGCTAAAGGGGATGGGTTAAAATCCACAGTTCTCAAAATCTAGACAACTAATCTGTTGGGTTTTTGGTTTGGGGTTTGTTGTTTGGTGTTTTTTTTCCCCTATATTTAGATTCTGGTTTGTGCTCAGGACGCATAACCTTTTCAAAAGGTTCACTCCTGAAAGGACAGAAGTGCAAAAAAAAAATATTTCAAAGCTGCAACAAGGAATAGAGGTATCTGATCCTTCTGCTGCCACTATTGACAGGAGGCCTTTGCTTTACTCAAAATGGCTTTGTCTCTGCTGCAGATGTGTTCACAACTTATCTGAAAGGAGAAGGCACTTATTTAAAAACAGAGCCAGAACCTATCACTAATCTGACAAGTTTTCCACACAGCTCCAGCCCAAGTTTCTCTCCACTGTTTAACAGTGGCCACACATTGCTAGAAAATGAACAGGGCGCAGGAAGCATTCAGAAAGAATGATTTTTCTATGTCTAGGATGAAAGTGGATGGAAGGATATGTCTGTTTCACTCAGACTGAGGACCAGGAATCCCCACTCCATCCCATCCTGCAGTCCTGGCTCCTAAGTGGGCAGACCTGGAGAAAACCTCCTGTGTGCCATGGGATGCTGCCACAGTTCACCCCTGAGATTCTCCTGAAGGTTCCTGCATCTCATCCCAACAGAGTGCTGGGAGTAGACTGGGATGCACATCCAGAGCTCAAAGCTAAGTAACATTTGCAGTTGTGGGAGTTTATCTTAAATATTCCCTAGAACTGCATCCAGCCTTCGGTTTCGGTGTATGTCCTCGTCTTCTTCTTGTCACCTCTTCTGTGTTACCACACAGACTCCACACAGGGCTAAATATCATTTTCATACTGGCTCAGACTGCAGAGATCTTTCCTAGAGCGACACAAAGTCTAACTGATGTCATCTCTAAAGTTAGTTACCCTTCTGCTAGTCTGCTAGCAGCGTTTCTCCTCGGCTTCTGTCCTAGCTTGCTTGCAGACATCTTTTTCTGGAAGGTGCAAAGATCTCGGATCTGTCAGGCACTGCCTAGCCACTCCACTCACATTCACAACCTAGCCACCTAGATTCTCTGATGGTACCTCAGCATGACTTTGTGTGGCATTCCTGTGTGAAAACCTGTGAGGTGCACTTGATTGCAGCCTTCCTTGTGATAAGTGGAGAATGCAATAGCTAGGAAATTTGGGAGAAACAGGGGGATTGCAGGTATTACTCCTGCATCAGATTTAGATATGAGCAGAGGAAGAATATGAAAGACGTGTGGAATACATGGGAAATCAGGAAAGAGAGAGAGGAGCTCACACAAAAACTGTCTACTTTGGATAAATCAGTAGTCTTGATTATTTTCTAGTCATTTTCAGTTCAAACACTATGAATTATCCAAGCTGCAATATCAGTAAATTAGCTCCAACACATCCCACAGCAAATCACAAGAGGTATCGCCACAGTTCCCAGCAAAATCAATGACTTGTGGTGGCAGGGTTCACTTCTGGTTCCAACATCTGGCTGGAATTTTACGCGTGCGAAGTCTGTGATTTGTACAAACAATTACTTTAGAGAAACAAAAAAAATCTTTGCAATTCACCATGTCATAACCAAACCATCTGTCCAGCAGGCCACTATGGGATCATGCAGATAGAAAAGAAGGCAGAAGGTGGCCCATTTTGTCCAGTATGTTTGGTTCAAAATATCTGCTTTCGTCTTCATCATCAATAACAGGAGATTATTCACATTACATTGTAAGTCCACTAGAGACTAAAGGTTTTCTCCTGCCAGCTGAATTATATCCACACCATAACTGTCAAAATTGCAAGCAAAAAAGCTTAGCTACTGAAGCTCTGTCTACCCCACAAAACAAAGGAAATCAAGACAGCTGAATACAAGAGTCAGTATTTTATGTGCAAAGCCAGTATGCTGCATGCACGTGTTATTAATAACATTCCTTCATTTTTCAAAAAAACTGGAAGCATTGGATATATGAAATTGTTATGTTTCTTTTAGCCCAAGAGAAGGCAAATCCCAGAATATGTATGTTCAAGTCAAATCAAAAGCATTCAGATCCTATCACGAGTTCAGTTTCTTATATGAATGTGAGTAACTCAGTGTACATATGGCACTCTTGCCAGAACAAATTAACGTTGAAAGCTGAGACATGAGAGACACCTTCCTCAGCCAAGTTGTGACTATCCTTGCCTAGAGCACACAGTACATGGCATTTAAAAGGGTCTGTCCCACAGAATGAGCTTTCCTGGATTTTGTCATGTTCCCAGAAAAAGAAAAAAAAAAAAAAACAAAAAAGATGAACGGGCAGCAACATAAACATAAGCCTTGCTGAGAAGGCAGCATTTTAGATAACTTGTACTATATCATTCTGGTACCCCTCACTTGGCAAAACACAGGCTTAAAACATATGTTAAGATAAGGGTTTGTTCTCAGATAGTTTTTAGCATGATCAAATAAACACAGAAAGCAGGGTGACCTTAACTAAAAGGTCATTTACATTTGTCTGTCCTGCCCTCAAAGCAGGATGAGCTGCACCATGTTATTTTTGACAGATATTTGTATAAGCTGCTCTTCAGAATCTTCGGTATAGATTCAGCAATTCGCTCAGACAATTTGTTACACCACAAATGTAGATGCACCTGCACTCCACGAAGCACCATGTGATGGCTTCAAAAAGATTCCAAAGGTCTTAGAGACTACTGAAACAGGAAGAGTAGGAAAGGTCAAAGACTGTGTCCTAGTTGGGCAAAATGAAAGAGTATTTGTTATTTAACAATTATGTTAGGAAAGCAAGCAAAGCCCCAGGGGCTCCACTGTCCAAAGCTCTCCAGGTTAATAAGCACACCCAAGAGAAGAGACATTCATCCAAGCTGATACGAAAGCAGCTTCTACCATCTTTCCACAGACCCTTCAACACTCACAGCAAAGTTTCTGGGCAATCTGAACAATAACAACCTGCACCTGCAGGCAGTGACCAACCCCTGTGCAGAGCTGAGGGTGCTGCACACCACAGCCAGACAGAAATAAAACTCAGGGCAACCTCCACAAGTGTGACAGAACTCATTATAAAATGCAGACTCTAAAGAAGGCGTTTATTTTAACTTCACACAGATTTGTAAATTTAAGAGATCCTTTAACAGGCTATGTAATTTTACTTTTTTTTTTTTTAAACTGAACAACAGATTTAGAGGGTATAAAATCTCAAGGATTTTTCCCGAGCTGCTGGTAATGCAGAGCCAGAAAAAGATGCTTTATTTTTACTGCCATGATGACACTGGGCTTACCAGAGGAACAACTTCTGTCATGTGGAAAATCAGGAATTCCTCCTCTTTTTTTTCCCCTGATGCCTACTAGAAGGCTGGCTGGCACACGAGCAAACCCGCCAAGAGCAATGTGTTGTCCAACGTAATTTCCATCCTCCGAAATGACTTAGTCTGACTTTTCATGCCACTCACAATTTGTTTCACGAGGTGCACAAAGGCCTCCACGAGCAGCACCCCTCTCTAAGGCATTGTAGCTAATCCTAAAAAAGGCTTCAGCTCACCCATGCACTGAGGCTTGGCCGCAGAGCGCCAGCAGCTCTGTGGTGAGGTGGTATTTTCAAAGGGATACCCTGCAGGAATTGGAGAGATTTTTTGTTGGCAATAACACTACCGAGCAGAGCAGGCAAGTTTACTAACTGCATAGAGTATTTTTTTATACCTATGTGCATAGCCTGATTTTTTTTTTTTCTCCTTTTTTAAACTTAGACTCCTGCAACCAGCTTTTCTATTGACATAGTAACAGGGGAGTACGCTTTAACTTACTCTTTTTCCATAAAGGAGAAGTCTTGTGAGAATTGGCGTATTTTTACCCTTAGAATGATCTCTGCTTTTATATGCCTAATTAAATTTTAGCAGTCCCTTGCTTAAATAAAGATTTATTAGCTCTTAAAATAGTAGCATAATTCTTCTTCCACCTACACACTATCCTTTAACGCATTTACAAGCAGACTCGCTTATCCACTACAAAAAAAAAAAAAAAAAAAAAAAAAAAAAAAAAAAAAAAAAAAAAAAAAAAAGTGGATGATTTAATGGTGTTATGTTATTGACGTCAATTACTAAACTTGACAACAGAGCTTTCTGAAGGTACTACTCTTCAACCCTGGAGCTGTCAAAACACTTGAAGAAAGAGAAGCAGTCAGTCTTAGAGATCAAGTACTCAAAAAAGTTCAAATAACAGACGCAATCAGCAGATTTCAGCCCCACGTTTGGACTCTGCCATAGCTGTGATATGAGCCAACACATCAACAGTCGAAGGAATCCAGGGAATTATTTTAAGGAGATGAAATTTGTGTCATCAGAAGCACCTACTTATACATTACTTCTCGTTTCTCTTTGTGTACAAGAAAGACAAAACCAGTACATAACACTTTTGTACACGTAAATTTATATATATACACTGACAGAAAGAAAAATAGTAACACAGTAAAGCACTACATTTGCGAAACTAATGGAAATAAATTCTTTACAGTTCTGGGGTTTGTTGTTGGTTTGTGTTTTTTGTTGTTTTTTTTTGTTTGTTTGTTTTTTTGTTTTTTTGTTTTGTTTTGGTTTTTTTTTGTTTGTTTTCTTTTGGTTTGTGTTTTTTTTAAAGCTCATTTATTCTCCAGGATTAGAAGATCAGTAGTTTGTTAGTCTTCCATTAGTTTTACTTTACTACAGTCCTGCTTGCTAAAATATTTACATCACAGGGAATATCCTTTTCACCGAGCTGTAAAACCTCACCTCTCTACCCTGCACACTGACATCTTTGCACCTTGTAAACACCACCACTACAAGCAATTGTGTTCCATGTGTTTGTCAGATTGCATCAGGAATGCTGAATTTCATATCTTCCTGGATTTTATATCTTCCTGCTATAGTTTTAACATAGTTCAGCAAAAACTGAAGCTTTAGGTAATTTTGAATATATTTTAAGTGTGAGAGATGATTCGCTCTCTTAATTTCACTGTTCTACGCCAGATTCTCTTTCAAAAGTCACAAAAAGCAGGTCACTCAAAAGCATTCAGTGTATGAGTGTCATACAGCTGGCCTCACAAATAAATCAGCATACAAAATCCCCTCTTACTGAAATTTGTCACAGTAAACATCAGAAGCTGTAAAGTGAAACTAAAAGGAAACTGCCTTGTTGTGCAATTTGCGTGCATGTGTGCCCAAACACACACACACCCCACGTACAGCTTCGTACTTTTCCATATATGTGCTATATGTTCAAAGAGCAACTTGCTGCAGCCTAGATGCCACCAAAATCTGGAGCAGACATGAGCGAAAAAGCCTGGAAAAATTCAGTCTTATAGCAACAGTGTTGTAATATCAGGATGTATTATTCCTTCACCTTGCAATCTTAATTACAGCCACCAAGTGCTGAGAGTACCTCTGTTTTTCATGCATGTATGTCAAGGTCTAGGGAATATGTTAAATGTCTATATGACATGAACATACACAGGTCAAATCATGTGAAAATCTGTGTGAACAACAGTGACATAGGAAAGAAGGCACATCTACATGTCCTCTGCATCCAAGGCTGCTCTTCAGGCAGCTTTTGGATGATGCCTGGGTAAAGAAAACCTTGCTGGATGAAGAAGAGAGCCACACACACATCTAAGACCAGGATTTATCATTGGGAGCCAAGCTGGCCACATCCACCTGGATTTGATACCATTTCTGGGCTCCCTCTGGCACTAACTCCAGGAGGAGTATTCCAGGGGCAGGAAAAATCTAGTAATCATTATTGACAATCCTGGAACAAGTTGCTGTTTGGCTTGTTTGGAGAATGCAAAATTCCCAGTTGAGGAAGTATGTTACTGATCTGAAGATATTTAGGTATTTAAAGTGCTAAGACCCTCAAAGAGATGTAAAAAAAAAAAAAAAAAAACAACCCAACCCCCCCCCCCCCCCCCCCAAAAAAAAAAAAAAGCACAAAACAAGCAAACAGAACCCACAAAAAATAAAGCCACAAAAAAACCCAACAAATGAAGCGACTCTTGGATATCAGTCCAGTGAGGCGGAATAAGTCTCTAATTCTGTCTCAGTTTTCGAGGTACAGGTAACAGTATTTTTCAAGATGCATACGTATGTAATATATAAGCCCACGTGCTCTTTTCTTAAACCATTATCTACAAACCCACAATGGAATGCTTACATAAAAGAATCCTCTGGAATAATTGCTTCTGTAAAGAATTACCCTTCTATATGATTATGGCTGCCAGGAAGACAATACTGTATTTACAAGAATGGACAAAAATATAATGGTAACTTCCCAACAAAAGTTTCATCTCTTAATATCATAGCACACATTTCATTGCTGAAGACTTGGTGTTTCAGATGGTAAGAACGTGGGTACTGCAACAGCACTGAAGCAGACAGCAAGTTTTTGTATCTTTTCTCTCTACAAAACAGCACTCTAATGGGAAACCTCTGCTGCTCAGCAACCAGGCTGGGATGCTCAAAGGAGTCATCCAGCTCCTAAGAAATTCCATAGGAATTATCACTGAAGTTTTTTTAATTGCTGGGTTGTTTTTTTTTTTTTTAATCAGTCACTTCAGTAAGGGGAAGGTCATGATTTCTGATGGCATCTCCCAGATTTTCATTGTTAAAATGTGCCTTTGGCACCGTGAGCCACCAGCATCCATAACTCCTGCACACCTTTGTCACATGTACCCGTCAGCGGTGGCCCCTGCCATCTCAGAGTGCACATATTCCACTTCAGCCTGGTGCACATACCACTGCTGCTTGCAGTGGGAAAGGAAGATCCAGAGCATTACAGGGTGGAAAAAGGGAAAAACAAAGCACAGCACAACAAGCGCCCACCCAACACCCTCCAAAAGGGGAATTAAGTGTAAAGAGAAGGAGCCACAGGTGTAGCTGGCCTAGCTGGGTACCTCCAAGAAGTGTGAAGTCCCTCCTCCAGCTAATCCCAGCAGATGGTAGCCCTCAGGTAGAACAAGATCATACCACACTGGCATCAAGCAGATCATCTTAGCAGGTGGAAGGAGAAATGGCTGTTCATGAAACTCACATAGCTTTGGGGGCAATGACTGGCAGGAGGTGTAGGGGAACAAAAAGAAAGAACAGAAATAAATGGAGGGGATTGGAAGACAAGTCATAGTTGTTCCTCACCATTATAGCCAATGCTGTTCCAAATTTATGAAACTATAGTAAGCACACAAACATAACAGAAAGGTATGGGTAAATACACACGGTCCACATTTCAACTCAGTGAGGAAAATCAAATTTTTTTTCCCAACCTTCTCCCAACAGTCATTCTTGAGAATGAGAGGACACTTGTGCGGCTTCACCAATAGACCATAAATAAAAATTTACTTCTGCTGAAGTAAGTGAGATCACAGAGGACACATTTAATGGGGTAAGAAAGACGGACTGCAAGATACAGCCCTTTTCCATCCAGCCATAAAAGCCCACTGCATGTACCCAGTTCTTTCTTCTTTATGAATCTAACAACAGAAATAATGATTGTGTTATTCAGATTCTGTCTAGAGGAATGAAATCCCCAAACTTTAATATCCCATTTAAAATACTCCTTTATTCATGGTGTACTTTCTTGTGCAATGCACCACAGAATGAGTCTAAAACCAATCCTCCAAATGCAGAAGTCTCATGCAGCATCCCCAGAACTCTCCCATTTGCTTGTAAAATTACATTAAATGACTTATTTCAGAAGTGAAGAAGAAGGAGCTGCTTCTTGGGACATTCAGCCTATCAAAACACAAATAATTAATGGTTGAAAATACGTTTTGTTTAATAATTGCTGTTCTTCATTAGTGTGAACCAAGGACACAGACTATCTGAGACAATAGCATCTGCACCCCATATTTCATTATCACCAAACTTCACATTTCACACAAAAGCGTAACTAGCAAAGCCTTACAGCTTTAATTAGTTTCTGCCATAGCTGTGAAGGTCAGCCAATTATTGTGTGTGAAATTTCAATATGAAGCGGCTGAATTGAAGACAGCATTGCAACATTGTGAAACTCTGCAATGCTGTAAATCTAGCATGATAGAAGCTTTTTTTCAAAGAAAAACACCCACAAAACAACATAAATTAATCATCAGGTATGCACAGCTTCAAGGCTTATTGGCTAATTTAACACATGTTAGGTGGGGGGAAAAAGGTAATTTTTGATATCATATTATGCTTTGCAAGGTTTCTTCTTATCAGTGTCACCAACCACGACAAAACACTTAGTTGGGTCCTCATTTCTAGGAGGAAAACACAGGGGTTTTGCGAGATTCAGAGTCCTACTGTCAAGAGAAAACAATAGCATCGGGCAGATGAATTTCATCCATCTAGAATGAGAGTCATGAGATATACAGCAGGCCCTGAAAAACCAAGCCTTCCAAAACTTGGCTTATTTTGCTCCAGCCTCATGGCTGGCTTTCATGTACATGTGTGTTGGCATGTAAAAACGCATTAAAGAACTTAGATTCAAAAGATATCCAAGTACTCTGTGCCCCAGCTGGCACAGGGGAAGTAGCAAAGGATGCAAAAGGATGCACACACCTCTGACCCAAGACACGGCCTCTTTGCACATGCCATTCTTGCCAAGCACAAGTAATTTATGCAGCGTGTTGTGCACTGGGACTACAGCTGTGCAGAAGGTACAGCCTGAACCTTGAATGCACTCAAGGCCAGCCTTACTCTCCAATCTGGACAGTGGTTGGTTGTTAAACAGAAATATCCTTTGCATGTTTCTCTTCCTTTTTTTTTTTTTTTTTTTTTTTACAGATTGTAACTCTGAGTAAATATTATCATTTTACACGTGAACAGCCAGACCTTCAAAGATGCATTTGAAGATTTTTTTTTTTTTAATTTGGGTACCACCAGATGACACACTGAAGTCAAATAATAATGACACAATGGTTCTATTCCTCTAGCTCCAGTGAGTTAACAAGACCCATCCTTGATTATAAATTTACAAGTGAGATTACTGGGTTTCAATGGGAGAAAAAAAAAAAAAAAATGAGGCCATGAAGCTTAGGGATCGGGTTTATTTTGTGTGTTGTTTCTATGTTTAAGCCCTTTTTTTTTAAAATGAAATGATCCTGACAGAAAACATATGCAAACTCATTTTTAATCTAGCCTGGGACAGCATATGCAGCTCTAGTAAGCACCATAGCTTTATTCATGTGGAAATACCTGCATGTTTGTATGTATATATGCAGATCACAACCAATTCCCCCTTCCTGTGTCCTATTTTTTTCCTGCCATTGGGAGGACCAGGTAAGTGGCTGTGCAGAGCCTCTGCAGACAAAGCAAAACCAGCAAGGCAGTTTCACTGCTCAGACTCTTTCTTGACTTCCTTCTTTCTTGGCACAAAACACATTTGCAACCGTAACATGACTCACAGCACTTAGTGCCAGAGTTTTTTGTTCTTTATACTTAAAAATAAAATAAAATAAAATGCATAACTAGGATTAGATGCTCAAGCATCGATGTTTATATTCCTGGAGTTACCAGAATCCCCAGTTTTTGGTCGCCAGAGAACTGCATCAAAAGCAGCCTGGGCAGAAGGTGGAGGGAGGTGATTCTTCTCCTGTGATTCCCCACCTGGAACCCAGATCTGGAGGACCCAGCAGAGGAAGGATGTGGATCTACTGGAGGGAGCCAAGAGAAGGGTCACGAAGGTGACTAGAAGGATGAAGCACCTCTGCTATGAAGACAGCTGAGAGAGATGGGGTTGATCCACCTGGAGAAGAAAAGGCTGCAAGGAAACCTCATTGATTTTCCAGTACCTAAAAGGGGTCCAAGAACACTGGTGAAGGGCTTTTGACAAGGGCATGGAGCGACAGGAGAAGGAAGAACGGCTTTAAACTGAAAGAATAGGGTTAGAATAGATATTTGGAAGAAATTCTTTTCTGTGATGTTGGTGAGAACTCTCACTGATTGTCCAGAAAATTTGTGGTTGCCCCAAGCCTGGAAGTGTTCAAAGCTGGGTCAGATGGGACTTCGAGAAACCTTTTCTGGTGGAAAGTGTCCCTGCTTATGGCAGGGGATTCAGAACTAGAGGATCTCTAAGGTCCTTCCCAACCCAAACGATTCCATGATTCTGTATTCACAGATTATTTAGAATTAAAACCATCACCATGGTAAACACGTATTTTCCCTGCCTCTTGAATAATCCCTTAACTAAACCCAGCTAAAAAGAGAGATTGTAAAGTAATTCACAATTTGTTTCCTGCTGCACCTTTTTCAGCATCACCATATAAATCCATGCATGGGAAAAAAAAAAAAAAAAAAAAAAAAAAAAAAAAGCTTAGTTTCCATTGACACAACAGGATGGATACCCTCTAACCAGTAAAGGCTGAGCTGGTTAGAACAGGGTAAATTTAAAAATAAGTATATATATATATATAATGGGGATCATAGTCAATTCTACAGATAAAAAAAAGTGAGCACAGTCTTACAGTTAAGACCCAGATGTTCCATGTGGCACCCTAAAATACTCTGCTCCAATTCCAGAATTTCAGCAGTGCTTCAAGGAGGTCCGGGAGTCTGAATTGCACTTCACCTTAAGTCTAGAGCTCTCTAACACAGGGTTCAGCATATTATTTAAGCTGCCACACCCTCCAGAGCCCTCTGCAGGTACATCAACATCTCTTTGTCAGCACTGCTAAACAAAAGCCTAAAATTACCTGTCAACAGGTTGTTCCTTGGTTTCCCTTTCTATCTAATGAGAAGCATATTAGCTTAGTTTAATACATATTAGCAATAGTTATCTTGTGCAGATAACTTTTAGCCCATACCAGGCAGGTATTTTCTTTTACTGTCCATAGGTAAGAGTGGCTAGCAGCCTAAAATCCAGCTTGAATTTCTAGGTACTGCTTTTGTACTTCTAAACACCAAAGGAGTTAACTGTGCCAGAAATAAAACCATGTGTGTGTCCCAGACATGTACTGTCCATCACAATATGAAACATTCACTGAAATCTAAAATAAAAAATAGAAAAGGAAGGTGAAATAATTAACAGTGGCCCCAAAAATGCTAAAAAAACCCCCATGTATGTGTACATATTTTTGTATTTACGTAAGTTAACTCTATCTTGTGCATATGATACTTTATTTCTCTTAAATAAAATAAAAGAAAATAATCTAAATATATTGTTATTGTTGAGCAACTATGCAGAATAGAATAGGATAACCTGAGTAAAAACCAACTCCAGAACAGAAGTGAAGGGAGGAAAAACAAAACAAAAAAAAAAGGCAAGCCAGACTATGCGCAACCAACACACCTTCACACTGAAGAAAACCACAAATTATTATTAATGAAACAGACTGAAACCTGTCTCAGGCAGTTCCCCCAAGGGAGCAGCAAAGCTCAGTAGCTCAGCTGAGGGCGTCTTTTACTAAAGGTCAGACAAAAACTGCAAGAGAAACCTAGGGGATGTTTTAAAGTTGTTCCCTAAGACAGGGGATGCCTAACGGAGAGTTGTGCAGGTTTCACTGCATCTATTAAACACACACTAAAATATTGAATGTGATAACAGCGGCTGAACGAAACCAAACACGCTCTAAGTGTGATACAAATCATGGTTAGACAACGTAAACAAACACAAAGACACACAAAGCCCTTTTTTCAACCCCAGCAATCGGATCCATCCCCGGAGACGTGCCAGAGGCACTGGCAGCCCACCTTGGTTAAGGACATTGAGGACGGGCAGGCTCTTTGCAAGAGAAGCTTTTCCTGCTAAGAGTCTCCCGAGCTCATTCGCCCCACCCTGGCTCTGCTCCAGCAGCAACACTTCCCTGCAACAGGGTCTCCACTCAGCCCAAACCACCAGGGACAGGATCTCTTCCAGCCAGCCTTGCCAACAGCAGCTGCTCCCAACCAAAGAGTCTCTCTCTGGAGAAAACACTCTCTCAGTGCCAGCCATGCTACAAGAACAGTGGCTCCGCACATCAGCGGTCGCCTTCCAAGAAGGAATACAAGGAAAATCCTCACAGCCAGTCTCCCTCCAATGGGAACAGTTCACAGGTTAATCCAATGAATAATTCCAAGCTGTAGGATAAAATATTTAAAGCAAAGAAAAGGCACAAGATCTTCAGATGTTACCAGTTTTCAAGGCAGCCCTCAAAGCTCACAAGCTCACTGCCATTTGCCAAGGAGGATCAACATGCAGAGTATGTTTAAAAGAAACATGAACAATTGCACCACCAAATCAACAGGGACTTCAAAATTCAGCAAGAATAGGACCAAGTGGAGCTGCTGAGATGTCAAGGTCAATAACTGCAAGTAGAAGTCCACCGTGGTGCCATGATCAACTTACAGCCATTATCACACAAGGAAAAAAACACAGGAATTGTCATATTGGACAGACCCCCTCCATCAGGGAGCCAATATGAAAATCTACAGCTGTTAAGAGAAGGAAACCCTCTGGTGAACACGTAGGGTCTAGCACTGTCCTGAGCTTCCTCCTTGCCCTATTACTCAGAGCACAGTTTCTGTTCCAAAGCTTAAAGGTCTATTTGCCCTCAGGGTTGTTTTTATCTCCATCTAATATGAATGTGCCCAGAAATGTCTAAACCTGACCTAAATTGAGAATTGTGATGATTCATATTGTTGCAGCAGCTCTCTTGTTAAAGGGTAGAAATGAGCTGAGACACAGACCTCTTGTTTATCACAGCATGGAAAGGGTCCTGGTTTATTCCTCGTTACAATTCAGTTATCCTGACCCCAACCATTCACTGACCCTGGCTACAGCAAGCTCCTACTGGAGGTTTCCCTTGCAGCCTCTGACTGCAGGGATCAGTTTGCAGACTCTGACTGCAGCTTTTACCCAGCCAGACTGTGACTGCAGGTTCCAACAACAGGCTCTGACTGCAGACCCAGACTGACCTCAGAACAGGGATTCTCTCTCCTCAGGATCCTTCTTCATGCTCCTCTTCTTCCTCAAGGTTCCTCCTCCACGAATGTCCCCTCAGCAGCTGACCCACTCCCTTTTATCACACTGATCTTTATTGGAAGTACCTGTGACTCATCAGGAGCGAGGCTGCATTGGGTAATTAACACAGCTGTTACCTATCAGAGGTGAGATTACCTGTATTCCCTTCTCCTATGATCAATTTCCACCAGGTTACTTATGCATTGCCCACAAAATGACTCTCTTAACCCATTTCAACTAACTCCCCTTTGATTTTCTGAGATAACTTCTGATTCCTGTTTTTCTAGAACTGTAAACAGGAATACTTAACTCATCTTTTTCATACCATTCTACAAAACCCAGCAGAGTTGCACTGCTTCTGTGAAGAGGATATAGTCCATCCAAAGTCCCTCACTCTTGCTGCAGGCTAAGGGCATGCACACAAGCAATTGCTGTGGGATCAACTGATGTTCAAAAGCTTTTTAACATTCACACCACTGAGCTTCTCACATTCAGAAAAGCCCATCACGAGACTTGCAGTTAATACTTCCTGCTGATCAAAAATTTTTTCAGAAATCCCAATAAGTTCTCAAGTGGATCTTTTCTAGCCATATTAAATCTGCAGAAAATGTGCCAACTAGAGCCTGCGCTACTTTGTGTCTTCTGGCATAATAGATTACTTTAGCACTTTCTTCCAAGGGGTTCAGCCTCCCTAGTTTAAGATCCTTCACGACCCTTATGCATTTATTTTCAGATGGTTTATCACGATGACTTATCATCTGCTAGTAACATTTCTTTTATTGACAAGTCGATCGATCAATGGCTCATCTTTACTGGCTGAAAACAAGATATTTTAAGTGAAGTTAAAAGCAGCAAATCATTGGACTTCTCTGCAATGTCCTTAGCATAACTGTCTGGCAGGCTTCTCCTTCACTGACCCACTGAGGCTTTGAATTCATTGCTGTTTGTGGTTGTCTGATTAGATCTCCCACCATTTCTTTCCTGCAGTATAGTCTGGTCTCTACAGGATTGCTGGAGCTCAGTTCAGTTTTCAGAATGATGTTGGTCTGCTGCAAGTCACTTCTTCAGCTTTAACTTTTAAATAGGCATGCAAGATTTCATACAGTGTGCTCTAAAACAGCACAAGCTTGACTAAAGCTTTTCAAGATGATGTCTCTTAGAGCAGCTTTATCAAATGTTGAAAGTATCATCGTGCTGCGCTGGCCTCTTCCACCCTTCACCTTCTGCTCACCCTCCCATAAGCCTGCACCTAGGGGCAAAGTTACACTGCACAGTCTGGGCAAGAAAGGTGTACGTGTATGGCTGGAGCTCCTCACGTTACATCATTCCCATTGAAGAGGAGGAAAAAAAAAAAAAAAAAGAAAAAAGTAGAAAAGGAAATTCTGGTTTTGATCCTTGTTTTTGTGAAGATACAATCAGAAATATGATCCAAGAGTGCTGACTGAATGGTGTCTGCTCATGCCTTGAAATGTCTGGCAGCATGGGTTGCCACATCATTTTAACTCATTTTTACAGCAAGTCTTTCTCCTTTGATCTAGTAACAATAGACAATGGGATGCATCAAGTGTGTTTCAAGCTCATTCCAGGCCCTCAATCATGGTACAGCAAGGATTTTGATTTTTAATTCTTTTTAAAAACTTACTACGTTTTCTATAGTATACTGTCAACACCCCGTCTACCTAATCTGGACCTTTTTGGATGGCTGGACCAGAAACACGGGAAGGTATTTTCCCTGCCCTGTGTCCAGCCTCTGGCAGTGCCACTGTATTTTTATCTGGGCCACCCTCCTACAGCTAAACTTCAGCCTAAAATCCCTGGGCGAATATGCTGTGCATGCTTCAGCATTTTGCTCAACATCCCTGCCCTGTAACGCAGTGCACCGATGTCTCAGTGGCAGTTTTACACAAGTCCACAAGGAAAGGCATGTCTGAGAAGAGAATAGCCCTAATGGAATGACCTTTACTGGGACTTGACACCTGCTGCCTTGTAAGCTTCCTATGCACACGGCTTAATCCACCTGGAGGCTTCTTTTTGCTTGATGGAAGGTGATAAAAAAGCTGTTAGATTGTAAGCTCTGTCTTAGATTCAAAGCATGTAGGCTCCTTGATATTCTGAAGCTTAGGGTGCACAGAGGGGAAAAATATTTCTTAGTGAAATTCTCAAGTTGCTTATTAGGGATGAACCCTGGACGAAGAAACACTTTATTGGTATGAAAGTAAAGAAAAGGCTTCCTGCTAGGAAGAAGGGGCCCAGTTCCACGGTGCTGCAGACAAGATAATGTAATAGTGATCATAAAGCTTTCCTCAGCAGAGAAAAGGAAAAAAGTAGCCCAGCTCTAGAAATTTACAATCCACAGAGAATCTAGCAGACTGCATTCTGGATGCCTTAAAGGTGAATGCTCTAAAACATGCATCAATCTGCAGTGATGAAAGCCTGTCCCCCTCTGATTATAAATAATTCCCTCTTTCTTTGAGACAACAAAGGTCTAAATCAAAAAGTTCTCCATCAGTGTGATTTTTAGCATGATAGAAAAGGGAGAAAACCAGGGTAAAAGACAAGCCCCACTGCAGCACTGTGCTGGCAGAGCTGCTGGGAGAAGCCAGTACAAAAACCTCAGGACTGGAACAGAAGAGGAATTATTTGGCAGTTAGCTTTTAGAACTTAAAGAGTAAACAGAAAAAGAAAACAGGAAACAAACAAAGCATCCAAACAATCCCCCCAAAGGAACGACCTTCTAAACAGATGATCTCCCTGAACAAAAATGATCTATCACTGACTCCTCAAACTGCACTAGTGAGAAGAGCAGAATAAAAACACAGTGCTGGCTGGGAGCTGAACTCACATTCTTCAGGTCACTACTTCTCGTTCTCTTTCCCCACTGTGCCAAACTCCATCTCCCTCAGGGAAGCAAACCCTTGGAGCTCATCTTCCCTCCTGCCTGAGCCAAGGTGCGCCAAAGCCAGCAGCTCTGGACTTTTACAACCTGGAAAAGGAAATTGTGCAAAACCCGTTACTGCACACCGTGAGAGAAAGCTCGAATAAGCTCTCTTCAGCTGAAAGATTTTCCTAGCAGAAGTCCCAATTTCATACTCCCCTGGGCACTGTCTCTAGGATTTTTATTTTCTCTGCAGGCTAATGTTGACGATCTTCCACCACCCTGCAACCTTCAAACACTTTGTCCTTCTGAAGCTGGCCCAGGGGACTTTGTGTCCAACCCTTTAAAACTCACTGCTTTAAATGGTTGGACACAAAAAGTTCAGTATGGAAAAATTAATATGGAGATCACTGTTTAATAAATACTATGAAACAGAAGGCAGTTTTTGGCGGTGTGGTGTGTTTTTTTTTTTTTTTTAATTTTAAATTTTATTTCTTTTAAGGTGGCTGACATGTCTATTGCTGGCTTTAGTCAGACCTTGCCTGTGGGATCAGGATTGTGTTTGCTCTACCCCACTTGAGTCATACATGCTGGGCTCTAAATGTAGCAGTAGCTAACCTTTATCTGATGGGTTTTATAATATAGGCTATTTATATGAAGTGAGTGGAACATTGATCCTCCTGTTCAAGTTTCCTGAGATTATTCAGTATTAGCATTGCTGAGATTAGTCACACCGTGGCTGCTGTTCATGTAGATTGTTTGGTACAGAATATTTCCCACTATACACACAGCAGCTCTGTAGGAAAACCCAATTCAATCAATTTGAACAGCCCTTCTTGTGCTACATTGGTATATTATGTATTGGACAGATAAAGTTGTGATTCTATCTAATATATTCTTTGGCTGGTTTGACTGATGTACTGAATGAATGGAGATACCCAATGATATCCAGTCTTGCTGCTGAAAGATAATGGCATCATTATTTGAAAACAGATCAAAAAAGGGAATTGGGGAGAGGGAAGGGTTTAGCCTCTGCTTCCTACACCTGTAGCAAACGTGGACAGTGCAGTGTGGGAAGGAAGAGAATCAGGCAAAGGAGACTTCTGACAGCAAGCTAAAGAAAAGCAGAAACTGAGGATGACAAAAAGCTCTAAATACTGATGCAATGCCAGCAGCTGCAGAAATTGAGGTGTGCCAGCCTCATTTTTAGAAGGTGCCCTGCAAACCGCAAAACACTGTTAGATGGGCAAACCATGCAAGCCCCAGGCTTTTTCACTCTTTTTCCAAATTTTTATAACTATTGGCTGGGATGGCAGAAGCACCTTTATCCCTGAGAGGGCCACCACATCCCTGTAGCTGTTTGTACCAGCTGGCACAAATGAGCACTTACAGCTTCTGTTGTGGCCACTCTATAGTGACAGCGCTCCACAACTCCAGGCCCGTCAGATTTTTAAAATAAAAAGGAAAAGAACGTTAGGGATTAAAAAAAAAAAAAAAAAATTAAAAAAAAAAAATCAAGCCAGCTGATCTTCTGCTCTAAATCTGTAAACAGGTAGTTAACGTTTCCAGGGTGTAGGCTGACTTCCTAACACTACAGATGCGTGGAACACTTAAAAGCACGTCAGCTTTTCCAGAAAAACACCTTGGAGCCAGGAAGGGAGTGAAGAAATTCTCTCCTATGTAGTTTTATAAGAGAAAGACAAAAAGTAGCTGAGAAAAATTATTATAAAAAAGGGACGGACTCCTCAGATAATGGAAGTGCAACATCACCCAATGGTTAAGGTGTATTCTGTCATAAATGGAAAAGTCTGAGGAATGGAAGACAACGTGTCATAAGACCAGAGAATAATGGTGTCATCAGTTGACAAGTTTTGTTAAATCTTGCATACAAACTCCTTTGATTTCTTCAGTCTCTCAGTGGCCTTGTGTTTGCTGTTCCTGGTGGGTTACAGCAGCATTAGATTTACTGCTGACACACCTCAGTCTGGAAGCAGCACCATTTATAGCGCTTCAACTACAACATGCATTGCAGTTACACCCGATTTATTATCATCAACATACATCTGGACAGCTTTGCTAGTAATCTGCTCTAGTCACTGGGGACTGTTTGGGTCTAGGGCTGATGTTTTAAAGCACTAGTTTAAAAATTACTAATTGGTTAGTTTTCTATACCAAAACACTCACATTCAGTGAAAGCAAACAATAGCTCAGCTAAGGAATGCATGTGTTTGGAAAGAACACTGTTTGTAGAAATGTTCACAGCAGTATGGACACAAAGACTTCAGATTAACCAGATACTGCTGAAATTGGGACTGCAGACAGGCAGTAAAGGTGGGTAAATCTTTTTTCAGCTTATGTAGCTGCTTTTCAATGAACTTCCCCAAGGTCTTTACACAGATATTTTTCTCAATTTTAAGTACATTTTTTTTAATTGACTTTTTTTAAAAAAAATTTAATTAGAATTACTCTTCCCCCGTGATTACATTTATTTTTACACTTTGTCTCTATGCTAATTTTGGTGTATTTAATTAGATGTAACAGTGTCCCACACTGCTCACCTCCAGAAGTACTTCAACTATTACATCATCTCAGCTGTTTTTCTAAATGTAGAAAACTTCAAGTAAAACCACTGGGTTTTATTCCTTAATCACACTATGACACGACGATATTTATCAAGTTCTAAGAACGAGCCACCATAGTTACACTAAATTTAATGGGATTTTGGCTTGCTGTTGTTGTGGTTCATTTGTTTGTTTATTTTTTTTCCTCCACTTTGTATAAGAACCTAACCTTTAGCCAAGATAGTCACAAGAAGCCAGACTGTCCACTAAGAGCCATCACCAGCTGTTGCCTGTAAGGATGCTCCAGATGACCTCCAGGGTAGTTTTCTGAAGGAAATTATTCTACATTTCTATTAACTCAATTAAGAATCGCACTTGAGCCTTGTTGAACCAGGGCATTCTTCTCTCAGCCGACTTTGCCTTGCCAACAGGGACACCAAGTCAGGAAATTTTAAGCCTGGACATTCATCTCACTGAGCTTCAGACATCCAACAGGGATGGCTAAATTAAGAACCTCGTTCTGTGTGTCATCACCAGTACGAATTTCAGAACGACACCATGACTCATGTAAATTCCAGACCTATCAAGAGGGAGCAAGGGATAATTATCATAAAACTCAGCTGAGTGTTTAAAGCAGTGGGATGGACTTGGAATGCAGTTGGTCCCCATGGAGAGCCTGAAAGGGAGAATTACTAACATTTTCTGCATTTCTGCCACCACAGCATACTTGCTTCTTTTGACATACTGAAATAATTTCTTTTTTCTTGTTTATCATCAACACCAATGCCTCGAGAACTGGAGTAACAGTGATACTTGAAGTGGCTCCTACAGTATTGCAGACTGAGCTAGCATGTTTACAGATTGTTGTCTGATGTCCATAAATTCAGAAGAATATTTTAAACAGCACGGTGTATTTTTTTCATCCTTGTGGAAAACTGCAATCTGCTAGACTAATATTATATATCTGATGCTATTTCTCAGGTGTCAAATCCTTCAATAGATGAACTTGCAGCTGAAATTTCAGGGAAGAATTACAAAATAACCTGAAATCTGCTGTTACCTACAAGAACAGTGAAAATATTATCATTATCATCTTTTTCCAAGCAGATTCTCAAAATTAATCTGAAACAAAGGGTAAATAATTTCCCACCTTTACAATAAATGAAGGCATCTGGATTTTAGCACACATCGTCTTCCTAGGAAATATAACAGGAGGATGTAAGCTGAATATTGTCCTCAGTCAGTTTCACAGGTTATGAGAGGGGTTTTTTTTACCTTGAGTAATACCAGGCAATTTTTTTCTGAACAGATTTATATTAATAATTTGACATATCTCCATAAAACACCATCAACAGAGCCTGCATCTGCCTGATACTGACATTAAGGAGGAAGGGGAACATGTTCTAAAACACTGATGCCTGAACTCTCCACAGTGAATATTTTTTCTACTTTTTTTATAGCAGATTCAGAGATTCCCCATCTTTATTTTGTGAGGAACAGGGTTTTTTCCCAGCCATGGTATAGGAGCTCTTTAGCTAAAGTTCTTTGTGGCATGCATGCCACATATTTTCCATCCATGTCTTTGATTTGCTTAGTCCACTGTTTGGAAGAAAGTTAATGACTAGAAAAGCATAAATAGGATAATTAAGATAATGCTGAGTTGAGCAGCCTGACATTGGCCTTCTGAAAAGCTATGAAAACACTGATACTGTATAAGATATGTACAAAACTAAGAAAGATTAGGATTAATGCTAATTAATACCTAATTACTGCATTAGTTCATGATGGGGAAAAAAACCCTAAGTTTTATCAATGAAACAATTACTTATAGAATTACTTTTTGGTTAAAAGCAATAACACTTACTGACACACTTCTGTAACATGTCTGAATTACCCAAAAGAAGATTAGGAGTCTGATTATTGCATCACCTGATGAAGAGTTATCCATTTTTAGAATATGAACGGAAGACATCCAAGAGTTGATCTCTAAATCAGCAAGAAACACGTGCAAGATGATGAAATAGTTGGTAGCCACAAAGACAAAATTAACAATTAGCAAAGGGAAAACTTTAAGCATGGAAAAGATGGCATATTTTTAACAATTTTATATCTTCTAGAAAGAAGCCTTCTTAGTGTAAGCATCTGGCATGCTCAGATAATAAACATTAGCAGCTTAATGCAAAATTAAAAGATAAGGTGCTTTGGTTTGGATTACAAAAGTAATAAACATAAAGGTCTTTTCAGGCCTTAAAATGAATCTATTAGCATGGTTCCAATGGGACTCCTCAGCATGATCTCAAATGCACTCTCTTTGATATATCTCTTGTCTCTTGAACACCCTCAGAACTCTTAACCCCAGTGTGGTGGGGTGTGCCTCTTGCTGTTTCTATCTGCAATGTCATTTTCATTCCTTCTGTCCCAAACGTTTTCAAGTGTTGTTCTTTAGGAGAGTATGTGCTTTCCTAGAGGTTCCCTTGGTTCATCCCCTCACTGCGCCCCTGTGCCATTAGGTCAGTTCCCACAAGGATCATCCACCAGCCTATATTCCCGACCAGACATCTGTTATTTACTGTAACTCCTTTAGATTCTGGTAGCATCATCTGCAGCTTGCCAAAGTCATTCTGCAGCATTATAGCTTAAAGCATATTTCTTATTTTCTGCCATTATGCCTTGGAGTGCCGTCTACCCGCAGTGTCACCATGCGGCGCCTGTGTTTGGCGTTGTGTCCACCCCTCCATTTGTTCTCCTGCAGCTACAACAAATCCACCTCACACTATGGGGTATTTAAGTTTTAATCTGATGTGCTTCAGCTGAAACACACCTTGAGCTCCTGCCAGTCAGGGGAAACTGTCACTGACAAAGTTAATTTGCCCCCTCATCACTGTAGGTTGGCCCAGCCTCTGGAAACACCTCTCTCCACCGAACACCACCAAACCTAAAGGAAACAGGACCCTAACTCAGACAAGGAATTATGACCTGAATGGCAGAAGGAATATAAGCATGTATGTTACCTTTGCAGATCCAAGAGGACTGATAGCAGATTAGATTAGCATTTTCCTCCCTTTCCAAATCACCTTTTTCTTTATGCAGTTTCCTGTTTAGGAAATTTCTGTACCAACCTTAATGGGTATTTTGACCCAATGTACCTTGTGATAAATGCCATAATCATCCATTTGGAGGCTGTCCCATGTTCTCAAGACCAGAGATTTTTGGACGACAGCCTTTTATTTCATTTTCATTTGGCTTCTGCTCCTAAGCACTTTGCTTATTATCAGGTCCTTTTGTTGTGTGTACTCCAGTTTCATCCCACTAATTGGCTACAGTGTAGGTCTATGATCCCTATCAAATTAACTTCTACTGTAATTGAGCCCGCTAGAATCAGATTGCCTGTATAACCTCCTCTTTAAGTCATGTTCTCATTGCTGCACACTAAATATCAAACTTTAAGTACTTTACACTTTCATCAGTGACTATGCATCTGAAGCTATCTCGTATAAAAACATCATTCACATAAAAATTGAATTGAATGCCTTTTTATAACCACAAAACAGCTGACACAATGGTCAATATCTAATGGTGAAATTAAAAATCAGTCTGCTCAGCTAAGTTAAGTTGACTTTGTTGATTTTAGTTGGATGAGAGCATAGTGTACATAGTAATATTCAAGATCTCCCATGGTGGTATCTAGGCATGGCAGTTAAGAGTTTCCTTCTAGATAGGTTAGCAAACTTGTGGATGGCTGGGAAATCCACTTCAAATTCCCAAGAGATTCCTTTATTCTAGTCATTGAGGCTCTGTATAGTCAGTGAAACCTTCACCTAAACCAGGCACCTGGCCATGCTGTAGAAATACATCTCCTTGGGTTTAAGAAATGTAGTAAGAATCCATTCAAAACCCCAAAACATTGGTGAAGATTTCCATACAGATGTTGTTACCCAGAACAAAGCCATGATGTACAGGTGAAAGGATTCATGGTGGGGAAAAAAAAACTCCCAAGAATGATCTATTGCCAGTGCTTAGTGAAAATAATTAGAACAGAAAGTACAGTCAGCTCAGAAAGAAGCCACTTAAGCACTCCTTTTGCTATTTTTATTTGCACTGGTTAATACCTTCCTACGTCTTAAAATAACTAGGCCAGCTTGTCTGAGGGAATGCAGAACAGGGTGCTAATCTCATCTCTGCCTCACAATTCACCAGGGTCAGCACTTCCTAAATTGGAATGGCATATCCTGTACTATTGGATGATGTCAAATAGCAAGTTCTATACATTGCTACTTTTAAATGTCAAATTACAGAGAAAAGTCAGGTTTTGGCAAAACTCAGTGGACTTATAGCAGTCAGTCACTCGCTTTGTGGCCTTCAGAATCACTTTTCCCACCTTGACCTTCTAAGATCACTTCCGGTCTTCAGCAGCTGCTAGCATGAAGCGTCCAGGACTTTCCAGTACCCTTCAGTTATTACAAATTCTTGGAGGAACTGATCAGTATATAGATTTTATTGCATAATACATGATAATAAATACCTTCCTTGTGATTGACTAAGCCTGGCAGGAACAATATACATGTTAATAATTTCTTCTATGGAAAATTGCCACAGAAAACATCAAAATTGCTTTCTGTTTGGGGAGAAACTTCTAAAATATCCTGCAGTGTCTTCCTGAGAAGTCACTGGGTGCCTCTGAGCAGAGAAATTGCATTAAGGTATAAATACATGGAAACTCTGGGGCAACAGTTTGTCATCATATTAGGATGAAAATAATGAGGAAAAGTAGGTGAGATACCCATAGTTGCAGCTTAGGAAAACAAGACCCCAAACAACAAACTTGTGTTGATTTATTCCTACAGGCAGGTATTTCCGACTGTGAAGTTCCTGTTTTTCGCATGTGTAACTCTCATTGAATCTTCTTTTTGGAGTGCAGAGCCAGCCAGATTGAGAAGGGAAAAATTAAAGTAACTTAACCTAGCGGCATTTGCATTAGTGAGGTAAAAGGCATGTCTTAATCATGCTTCTCTTATTACCTGAAACAAAAGTTATCCGAGGGCATATTTCTTTAGGTTCATAAGCACTTCTTTATTCGGAGTTGCCTTATGAAAAACCTGCTTCCTTTCCATATATTCAGCGACTCACATAATTTTAAACCAGTTCTCATTTCTGTGAGTGATATTGAAGACAAGAGCAATCATTCTACTAGAAAACAACTAAGCCCTTCCACTCCTCTATTTTCACTTCACTCACACACCATGGATCTACACATTAAAAATATTCAGAAAAAAAACCATGATTTTGGCTGCACAGTTAAAAAAAATAGTAGCAAACTTATGAGCAATTTAACATATCAATTCAACACATTGAATGTCGTTCTCCTCCAATCCAGTTGGAAACTGGAACCAAATAGAGCTCAAGATGCTATTTCATTTTCAAGAGTCAGACAGGTCCTAAACATGCCACTATACATAATTCGTGGTCAGATACATTCCTTCACCCTTATATGCGTGTACAGCATCATCCATACAATATTCCTCTCCTGACATCAGAGGCTGACTAATATTATGTTATTATTTACTGCCTCACATGCAAAAAACTGCGATAACCTGCAGGAACTAGAGAGGACATCATTTGGCAATGATTTCAGAAGGAAAAACAAACAAACAAACAACAAACAAAAATCACAAACCACTTATTTTCTTGCCTCTCATTTGTACTGGAAAGAAGCATCACATAAATACACAATCAACTAAGACCAAACAGAGACTTGTAAAAATGTTATCTATTACTTTATGTGGTCAAGTTGCTTTTCTACACTATGTATCCAGTTTACCTCTACATTGTCTTTTTAAATGCAGCTCACCCATAACATTAACAATAAACGGAGGAGGAAATTTTTCCTTGCAAAGCAGAGTAGCCTCCACAGGATAAAACTTAACATTTTACATTGAGTAGAGGAGAAAAAAAGATTACAAAGGCTTAAAACTTACTGCAACATGCTCTCTATAAAACATAATAAACACAGAACTCCTTATTCACCTCACTGAAGTATACAAACTTCGCTCATGTAACTCCAGATACCTGAATGAGTGTCTGCGGAGGAGCCTGGCTGTCCTACATTCCCTCTCCACCTGCAATGGAGACAGAAATAAATTTCCTAACATGTGATAAATTCCTGTCCTCCCTCACCACCTCTAAACAAAACCTTTCCTTCTGCGCAATATCTCAATGAGACTGAGAGGTACACATGCAATTTCTTTCAGTTCTTAATTTATTATCTACATGGGGACAAATTAAAGTTGCTTTATAAGAACACAGGAGAGGAAGAAATGGCCTGGGCTGTCCCACCAAGACTGTCCTCTCCTCAACTCCCCATGTTTACTTCCCCTGAAGTATTTGTAGAGAGCAGTCACAGTCCTCTTCAGCCCCCATTCTGTCAGTCCAAACAAGCTGGGGTCCTTTGTTCTCTCCTTGTACGACAGCTCTGCACTTTCCTGACCACCCCAGCAGCCTTTTTTTGGCACTTACTCCACACGGAATTAATCCTTCTAGATTACATTGACCCGAAACACACACACTTCTGTGGGTACGGCTTCATTCTGACCTCACACAGCAACAATAACGCTTCCAGTCCCACTGGAAACACTTGGGTCTCACACTTCTCTGCATCCTGGTTGCATTTTTCGTGGTGGCGTTGCAGTGATGAGTCACAAACCTCCCAAGTTACACAAACAGACATCAATCTGCCTTCTTCATTCACGTTTCCATGGCAGACCTTCCAGCTAGTCATGCCTGTCCCGTGGCTACGACGGTTTTAATGAGTTAAATGAAACGGGCAACAAACTTTTTTTTTGTCCTGGCTCCACTAGCTGAGACATTAAACACATAGTGAGGTTGTTATTTTAGCGCTGTTTTCTCAGGGGCTATCTCCAAGCCTTCCCCAGGATGAGCCAGTCCTGCTCAGAAGAACAAAGCCAAAGCAGCACGGGGCCATAAGGCTAACCTGGTTCTTCCCACCAAGAGCAGCCAGAAGTTTGTGCTGCCTATTTTTTTTTTTTTTAATTTTATTTCTGAAATATTTTATTCAGCTTGCCACAATGACTGAAACCAAGAAATCCAAACAGTTTAACGATACAAAGTGGTTCGTATTAGTGTCTGTCTTGTTTTTCTCTGTAGTTTAAGGGATCAATATTAATGAAGAGGGAAGTTATAAACATCACTAATGAGTATGAAGTCGAGTATCCCTCACCAGAGCTGTAAGATCTTGAGCTCGCACCAAATGAAGATGACATCCACTATTAAAGGCTGCATTTTAATCCAGCCACAATAATAAAAGCAAAGTTAGCGCTATTGGTAAATTTTAATAGATGATGTCTTACAAAAGCAGCCTACTTGAAATTCAGCCCAAAGACTAAATTAAAGTCAAAACCCTCGTCAGTTAACTGTGCTATAACATGTGAAGAATTGATTTTCTTATTTTCAGCTGTCAGACCTGCTACAAAGAATGAGTTTTAATTCTGGGGATGTTATTAAACTCCTTGCTTAACTGGCAGAAAAATGGAACCGCTAGCCGGGCGACAGCGGCGGGGCTGTCGGAGTGAATGACACCTGTCAGAGTATGATGAATGACCCTCCCTGCCCCACAATCCCCCGCTCTGTCACTCAGGTGAGGGCCATTAATCTTCATCGAGGGCCTGTCAGGCCAGGCAGCCGCGGCGACAAAACGTCTTCTCGCGCTTGCCGCCACCGCGCGCGCAACAATGCGATATTCTCATTGTCACCGCGACGCCGAATTAGCATAATTTATTATGACTTTCCTCCCCCACACCCTCCCCACCCAAAGCCCAAGTAGGGGAGAGATGCGATTAGACAGATGGAGGGTAGGCCCAGCCTGCCAGCCCTGGAGCCCCCCGCAGTGCTTGATGAGGAGTGGAGCATCTCCACAAACCAATCAAAAAGCTGGCAGTTCAATTACAGAGTAATAAAGGGACATTCATCATTCAATTAGGCACCTGTCATGGTTTCACAAAAGGGAAAACTTCTAACCTGAGACTCCAGGGAGAAGATGCTGCAACCAGGAGGCAGAGAAATAAATGAAAAAAAAAAAAAAAAAAAAGGACAAAGTCAATTACTGGCCAAACCAGACAAAAGGAGATATGTTAAAATAAGGGGAAAGCTATCCCAGGGCAAAAATCAGAAAAGTTACAAGACCTTACAAAGATTATAAAGGGCCAGCATTAAAAGAGCTGCGCCATGCTATGCAGTGACATGCACGCTATCAGTTTCCCCCCCTTGCCACCTTCAATGAAAGCTGAATGTGATCATGAAGAACGCTTTAGGGAAACAGGATTGTGGTTTAAAAGCCCCGATATTGTTACTGCACACACCATCTTTAGAAAGAACACGCCTATTCATCTCATCTCACCTTGTTTCAAACGCTACAAGAACCTGGGGTTATTCCTCTTATCGTGTTAAAACATTAGCAATTCCACTAACCACTGGCAAACACAGGTAAACCCTTTTTGAAAACCAAAACAAAACAAAAAACAAAACAAAAAAAAAAAAAAAAAAACCAAAAAAAAAACCAAAAAAAAAAAAAACCCACCAAAAAAAAAAAAAAAACCCAGAAGCCAAAACCAAACAAACAAAAAGAAATCACTAACATGCCATATAACTGCCAAGACTTTGGCATGTAAACCAGAGAAAATAAACAGGCTTGCTTTATTCGAAGTTATTTTGCTCAATTTATGTGCTTCATAGTTTGCAGAAGCCACATCTTGAAAGTTATCGAAAATTAGAACATGGCAGAGATGAGATTGTTTGTCAGGCAGACTGGAACTAATGTGGATTTATCCTGTTCTGCAGCTGCAAATAACAGGTAAAAAAAAATAATAATATTAGATTGCTGAACAGCTGCTTGTGCAATAAACTCTGTTAAGTTGATTATCTGCCTGCTAAGAAGGTTTATAGTAAATTGCAATTCTAACATTAAATTACCAGAGCAGCTAAGGTTGGATTTGGTTGGAAAGATGTAAGGCTAACCCAAAAATGTTCTTTAGAGGAGATGAATGAAACCCTGTACAACCAGCTGGAATGGCTAGGGAAGTCTAGAGTGTCTTGATTTCCATCCAACACTCATTTTCAGATGAGCTGCACGAATCCTGGTGCCTGCTTACAGGGAGAGCACAGGGGCACGAGGAAACTTCCATTTATCACCGTACCAGCCTAAGGCTGCCTGCCTCCTCATCCCCCTGCCCCGTCACAGTAAGCCTGGGAGCATGCCACGCTAACGCAGCTCCAAGGTTTCCAGGAGACAAGCTAATTCCAGCGTGGGGCTGCGGTTTGACAGGGCGGATGTGTCACGTCGCCGGCGCGTGGGTCAGGCTGCACCTCTGAGTGCTCGTATCAGACCGCGGGATTTACATCTCCAGACTGTATCAATGGGTTTTAGAATTCTATATGAGTGGGTTCACGTAGTATAAAACAAATAAGGGAACTCCTTGGGAATATTTTTGTCAATTAATGAGGGGAAAAATATCGTCCGATAAATATTCTCGGGTTTAGCATATGACTAACTCTAAACACCAATTTCTTGCAGCAGTAGCCAGAGCTGGTCTTGCTGGGGAAGGGGCAGAAACCATCATTCTGCAGTGCTTTCTTTACAAAAGGATCTGAACTACAACAGGGTGAAAAACAACAGGAACAACAGGATTTGTGTGCTGAATACATTCTCCCATAATTTTTTGTATTTTCATCCCAGGGCCTAATGAAGTTCTGGTACAACATAACAAACAAGCTAACAATGACTACATATCTTGTCTACAGGAGTGCTGCAAAGATAAATCTGGTGGGGTTTTAAACTGGATTGAAGATGAAACATGCTACATAGCATAAATACAAGCTGCAGCATTGTGTGCTGTCCTCATTACACTGTTTTGAAGGAGTCATCACAGACTGTTGCATCAGCTTTCCCATAACACCAGACAAGAGATATTCTTGTTTTCCCTGTCTCATATAAATACATTCTAACTACAAGCTTGCAAAATCCAGAAGGTGGAAGAGGAAAAAAGAAAAAATGTGCCAGAATTACTGAACCTCATAATTTATAATTCCTTCCCTATCCTTCCCCCTAGAAAATATAGTTTATCAATACGGTGGTTGCCTTTGAGATTAGTCGCAGTGTCAAGATTTTCAACAGAAAAGAGGCAGGGAATGGTGCACGTGTCTCAAAGGTGTTTGATGGTATTGGCCCTTGAGGTTTTTTACATACAGTTCTACTGCTGCTGTGCAGTGATTCAAAAAATTGAAAGCCAAGGGTCCAGGGAATAGGTTACAAAATTAGTAATTTGTTGTTCCTGCTTTGATGTCAAACAGAAAACAAACAGAAATAATACCCCTTTCAGGAAGTCTAAAAATAACTTAATAAAACAGAGCCAAAAATACCACAATTGGTTTCAGATGCAGAGTTGCAATTATCAGGCTCCAAAACATCCAATTTGCCTTCTGCACGAGCACACATTATAAACAACCTGGGAACTCAGAGGCTAAAGGCAGGGATTCTCTGAAGTCCTGTAAGAGGGACGGTTATGGAAGAGGGAGAGGAAAGAGCACGTCTATTCCTAGTAGGTCACTACAGTTTGAAATTCTGTTTTGCTTTACAGACTTCTATATAGATTGTATCACAATAACTTACTAAATCCTACAAATTAGTTAAGAGATGCATAAATTATTCTGAGTTTCCAGTGTGGTAGCCTTTAACAAATCAAGTTCTCCAAGGCTGTCACGTCAGTGGTCTGGTTTGCTAAGTCTTAATGAATGCAGCACTGTTTTCCAAATGCCTTCAAAGAGCACAATTTACCTATCTTCTTCCTGTGGATACTGTGCATTGCCTCAAGAAACAGAATTTCACAGGGAGGAAGTGCCAGGTGCCACGTCAGCAAAACCACAAAAGGAAAATGAGGATAGAGGGAATTAAAAAAAAAAAAAAAAAAAAGGTAATCATATTGAGACAAAAAGGGAAGACAGTAAAGTACCAGGACAAAAGCAGGATGAATAATTGATGAGCTGGTGGTTTACAGGAGAGTTTCATTAATATTATCCTGCAGGTTCATTAAGCACTGTCCCAGTCTTGTCTTCAAAGGTTCCTCCTGAGTTTTGATTAGGTGCTGCAAGTCTTTTGCTTAGACATCAGAACTTCTGGACTTTGGTGGTGACAACAATTTCCTCAGATTCAGTCCATTCAGCCAAGCACCTTTTGGAACTGCTTTTTATTCCCCTCCCACTAATCACAGGTCCCTAACCATGACAGCAAGTCTTAGTAAATAATATATCAAGATAAATGATAATTGTTCTGTTTTAAGTGTCTCCTAATGAGCATCATAAATTAAAAATTAATATTGCAAAGACTGTATGAATAGCATCAATGCCATAAACGGAGCAGCAGGGATCAAGAATGTAAATGAAAGGGAAATGCGCCCTTATCCACCCCCTATATGAAAAAACTCTGGAGCCAGAAGACTGTTAGGCATTACAAAACTAATAAATGGCTTTAATGAAGTTCTGTAACAGGCAATTCCTTCTTAACCTTCCCTTCACCTTCCAATATTTGGCTCTTCTGGATTGTGACATTTCTTTTTGTTGTCCTTTTTTTTTTTTTTTTTTTTTCCCTTTAAACCATCTCTCAAGAATTGTTTGCTTCTTGTTGGGTGCAAGAATAATCTCAAATTAAAGCATACTGCTACAGCAAAACCCAGAGAATAGGCTGGTTAACAGATTGCTGATCCTGATGATCATGCAGAAAGACTAAGGCGATTTGGTAGAAGCCATTCTGTTGTGTGACGTTGCTATTACCATTGTGCCTTCTATTCAGAGAGTGCATTCAAGTGGTGTCTTTTTCTGGGTGACTGAATAAGGTAAGCTCAGCTCTACACCCTTGTACCTCCAAGTTTCAGGCAGAAAGAAAGGAATTTTTTACCCTTCCTTCCTCCAGAGTCTCAGTTTATTCAATTTAGATGTAGCAGAAGTATTTGCACAAGCAGTGTTTGCCTCCTTTTCTAATGGCTGGACTAATCTGTAGCTGAATCCCACCACCATCAGTTCTGTAAATACTGAAACTGATCCTTTTGAAGCAAATGTCTTTGAATACTGTATTTGTGTCATCATGGCCCTAATTGTTCCTAGACAGTAAATCAGGTCAGACTTTGAAAAACAAAAAACACACTAAGTCAGTAAGCTATGAATGACACAAGGTACAAGTTCGTAAAGGAATCTGACACTAGAGAGGATTAGAACACTTTTATAATTGATTTTTTTTTTAAGACATCTGGCAAGTCTTCTAGTCCTTGTCCATAACCAACAACCAGGCGTGCACAGAAAATAAGACGGAATCGTTCAGCACAGATTGAACCACTAAAAATGTCATTTCACCACCCATTCTATAATTTCAGTCCTCTCTCCTTTATTCTTGCTGGCCTTTTTTTGTCCCCTCATTTAGCAGCTCTGAGGTAACACAAAGCAACCCCCAGTGTGTTAACCTGCTCCCCTAAATTATACCAGACATGGGAATGGTGAGTTTAAAGAAAGAGAACATAAGTTATACATTACGAAGTAGAACAATGACTGAGAAGAGGCTAATTTTCTGTCTCCATCACTTTTAAGCCTAAAGCAGTGAAGGTGCTCGTCACTACTCTGTAATTAAGGCTGAAGTCTGCATTTCAAAAAGGTTCAACTTCTTCCCACGATGCACCCTGTACACAGAATACGCCCTTTAAAGCACAGAATTGCTTTGGAGAATTCATAAATATTTCACTTCAGGCTCACTTTTATGACAAAATGAAGAAGCCCTTGCTATTGTATTGCTCCTGTTGAAATAAGTACCAAAATATCTCAGATTTGAAATGCTGCAGCAAAATCTCAGCATAACAGAAATATTTTTTTTCCTAGAGCAAATGATTCTCCTGCTTTCTCTTGGACACCATCAGACAAGACTGAGACTCCTCTTACACAAGACTTCAATGATATCAGAGATAAATAAACTACTTCTTTACTGCTAAAAGTTGTTTTTTTCTTAAGTCTTGTGAGACATTTATGCTCCCCTAGCATTAGGACCTCCATGGTGGAAGTCTTCACTTCTTCCATCACTACACCTCAACACCTCAGAATTCCCTGCCTGGGTTTGTTGCCATGGCAGAAGCACAAGCAAAGCAATTAAAAGCAGAGAGTCATTACAAGTTGGACACTAATGTATCTTTGAAATCCAATTTCACCTCCTTTGGGACAACAAACAGTAAAATCCATTAACCATAACTGTATGGTTATCTCAGGGCACCACGAGAGGGAAGAATTAGTGCTATTCCAAATTTCAGGAAGCCTGGATTTATTCTAAACGTGATTTTATGTCTAAGATGCTTGGATTGATAATTTTCATCTTTACTTAAAACATTACTTTAATGTCACCAACCTTTAGATTACTAAAACAGCCCAACCACAGTGAGTTTTGTTTTAATCAGCTGGTGATATCACTGCAACTACACTTCATTTATTTGTGCCAAATCTACACCCACTGAGGATCTAGACACGTCTGATTGCTCCCTTGACTTTTAAGTTCATGCAGACTGGGAGCATTACACCCAAGCGCAATTCCTCTTCTCCCACCAACAATTGGTTTTGCGCTGGCACCCCCAGGTTTGATCCGTGCTGGAGACACCTGCTCTCAGGGCAGTGAACTGGGACCAGCGTTTCATAAAGGGCCACCGAGCAGCTGTCACAGGATAGCAGCTCCCAGGCAGTACTGACCTGTGACAAATCTGAGCTCCTGACCCAGAGGTGAAGGGCTCTCTATCCAATTACCAATCTCCCGAGTGAAACACTGCTGTTTTGCCTTGAAAACACGGATAAATATACACAAAAGAATAAACAAGAATTAAGTAACGCGAAAGTTGCATCGCTGTTAATATTTCGCTCTGCACCAAATCTTGGAAATCAGATAAAATCGTTGCCACCAGCAGACTTTCTGGACTCTGAGCCCATGTAAAAAGCCTATTAAGAGAGACAGACTGAAGCAATATTCCCCCCTTCTTTCCCCTTACATCCCTAATAGAAAACAAGAACATCCACACAAGCTTTCCATAAAGCAAGAAAAGAAAGTGGTCGATTTCATCTTCTCCCCTATGAATTCATCTATGTAAATAACATCTTTTCTGCAAATGGCTAACTTGTAAGCATAAAAATACTCTTATTCTGTGAAGTAAATAATTTCCTCTGCCTGCAAATTCAGGGAAGAAAAGGCCACTTCACAATTGAGAGCCTGATAAAATGAGCTATAATGCTACTCAGTTAGGGCTCAGGGAAGAACACACTTTTCTTTGGTTCCATGTCACTCACATTATTCTTGACAGTGTCAGTAAGCAGCAGCAGAAGGGCACAATCTTCCTTTATTTTTAGCAATACTAAAGCTGCAAGAGGATTCTTCTATTCTTCTCTTCCAAATGCATGTAATAAGACATCTACCTTATGCAGCAATAATAGAAAAAGCTGCCTTAATGATTTCATCTCAATAATTTACCGCAATTACCCCATAATTATATCAATGCCTCTTTTTAATTGTAATAATACAAGCTTTAACTAAGGCACCTTTTAACAAAGGTAAGGAAAAAAGTTATTTGAAACGAGTCACTGAAAGTTCACTTTCTCTTTCAGGCTTCAAATCATGCCTCGTGCAACCCTCTGGGTCCAGGTAGCTGTGGACTGCAAAGCTCCAGGCTGAGTGGCAGCTTGCCATCCATCTGCCCATCTTGCCAGCATCTTTCCTCTGTCCCACCCAAGAGAACAGGAGTTTGGTGGAAAACATGCTGACGGGAGAGCAAACGAACAAAAACGCTGCGCAAGTCCTAATTTCAAGCAGCGGCTTTGCACTTTTTTTTTTTTCTTTCCTGAAACCCCAAACAAAACACAGTCTTTTGCCACCACCTCCAACAATTTCTACCACAGGCTGCCCCTGCTTGTAACAATGGGTGCGTGACACTGGCCAAATGGAATAATTTTTGTGCACCTGGCGGAGGTTTTCCAGAGCTGTTGCACTACAGCCCATGAATGCTCTCACCTTCCCATGCACGGAGAGCCCTGAAGGCAGCACGGAGAAGGAGGAGAGCCCCAGGGGTTAGCACAAGGTTGGGAGCTCTGTTCCAAGCCTGAATCTGTCCTTGCCTTGCTGTGAGGCTGCAGGCAAGGCGTTTTTCAGCTTCCTCTTTACTGAGAAAGCATAAGGGCACGAGTACCCTTCTCAAGCCACATTTTTGAATTATACGTTTATAAAAGCTGAATAATGCTATCCCATGGGGGGAAAAAAAAGAAAAAAAGAAAAAATAAATTAAAAAAAAGGTACTCTCACACTGGAGAACTTCCTTGTGGCAGCTCTTACATAACAGAAGAAAAAGGGACAGAAAAACTCTCTTCTATGACTTTTGTGCACCCCAATGTGCTCTGCATTCGTCTCATCAACATGCAGGCAGACAAAAGGAGCAATAATGCTCTGAAGTCTCAAGAGAGGGATTTTTTTTTTTTTTTCTTACCAACCTTGAGGATGAGTAGCAGACTCTCTTAATATTTGTATACCTTAACTTGGAAAATATCACAAGCTTGTGCATTAAAAGCTTTTGAGACAGATACTGAAAGACTTTTGTCTGTAGACAAAACTAGATTCTCTGCTATTGCCAATTTTAAAATTTTGATAATAGAATTTAGCCTTGTGGTATCTCATTCCTCCCAGAGGGATGGTAATCTTGCTTTGAAGAAATTTATCTTCCTTTAATTCCTTTATCTCCCTTCCTCCTAAATCTTGACAATTTATCAATTCCCAAAAATCAAGCATCCTATCCTTTATCTCCAGCCTGTAAAGACTGTGGCTTGGATTTTTCCTAGCTAAAGAAAGGTGGGATGCCATGTAAGCAACACTTATTGACTATATAAAGAGGAGGAGATAGTAGAAAACTAGTCTTGACAGGACTCCTAACTTCTAAGCACCTAAAGCTTCATATGCAGTATTCAGACCTTTTCCTACACACTATAAGTCCATGCCAGCAGCCAAAAAAGTGAGTTTTAGAAAGCCCAATTCACCAAAAATCAATGTGAGCTGGATCAGTCCCTCAAAAGCCAGAGGATTTGGTTTATTTTTAAGGAAATACATTGGTGACAATCAATAGGGTAGGAATGATGAGGAAGGAGCAGGAAGGGAGTGTCTTTCAGCCTACCTACTCTATAAATCGAGCATCTTTTCCCCCCAGATAAATATACAAATGAATGGCCATCTTAAAACCGATTTGAGTCAGTCCAGACAGAATATTTTTTAAGAAAGTTGTTAGTGAATGGAAACAGGTGGCTATAATTTGAGTTAAGCTGCAACCTTAACCGTAGTGTTTGCTATCATGAACACTATAACAACAGATGCAGAGTTGCACCTTGGGATGAATTCATTATGGCCTGAGAAACATAATCATGCCATTCAGACCATATTTTGTCCATATGCTCATGTGGTTTACACCCCTGGTTTATTGGCATTGTACTTGGTTATATAGCAGGAGACTCCCAGGATCATAATTTGCACTTACTGTTACAGTTCAGGAAAATCCCTTTGCAGCATGGGTTTCCCATTAAGGCACAGTCTCCCTTTCAGAGCAGGGAAGGAAGTCCTGGGTCACAGTCTTTGTGAACGTTGCCAAAACTTAACATCACTTTGGAAGTACAAGAGGTGTCGCACACCTCAAAGAAACAGAAGAGAAAAACTCCTGAAGAGTACAGGGACTACTGTTCAGGACATTTTTACAGTTATAAAAATGTAGATTATACTGCTATCTTATCCTGTAATTTATGGGATGAATATTGTAATTCATTGAATATCATGACTTATCTTTTATTCATATAGTTACTATTTCATTACCAGAGAGGGAGGTTTGTCAAAGGTTAATTATTTTAAATAGCTCAGGCAAATTTATTTTGATTTGTACAATTTTTTGAATAATCAAAGGACTATATATTCATACTGCCTTACGAGGATTCATTTAAAAAAAAAAAATTCCTTGATGATAAAGTCAGATTAAACAAATGCTTTTGGACGGACCAAACCCAGATCCTTCCAACTCCAAACATAAAAAGCTAATAAAAATTAGCAATGTTTTTTCTCCCCTTTCAGTTTTACTGTAAAAAAAAAAAAATCCTTAGCAGTCTTACACTGCTGAATTATCCTTCCCTCCAGCAATCTATTTACAAGTAAAGAGCATTTTGCCACAATCTCAAGACCTCTGTCTCCAGGGAAAGGACTATTCATTTTAATTGCTTCCAAAGCACCTATCACAACAGACTCTTGATCTATGCTTCAGCCATGATAAAAAATAAGTAGGACCATAATACTGAAGCACTGATTGCTCAGAAGTTGCCTACTGCTCTGTACTTCTTGGCTCCTAGAGATGCTCCTTTGTAGTCAACTCAGGCAGCCATTCAGCTTCCTGCACCTAAGGTAAAAGTAGAGATTTTCCAAAAGAGATTTTTGAAAATGATCAGCAGATCCACTCGGACAGGAAGTGCTCTGAACGCACAGAGCTAAATCCCAACATTGTGCTGCAGAAATATCTGCCTTTCTGCTGGCCCACAAGAGAAGCCTGATGGCAGCTGGAAAAATATGTCCAGTACGAGGCTGTGACATGGACTAATATCGTCAGGCTGACATTACACCCTTAAAGTCTTTTAAACACAAAACTTATCTTTTCTCCTTTTAAGATAAACGTCACTTTGCCTATTTCTGTGTCTGTTTCCCTATAAGCAAAGTGGGGAAATTGATACTTAACCTGTAGGAGGGCTGGAAGTTTAAATCCATGCACAATCAAATGCTGTGAAAGCCTTAACAGAAAGTGCAAAGCAGGTGTTCAGCACTTAGTGAAAAAATAATTACTATTGTACTGAGCTTCTGATGAGCCTACTGGAGTTTAACAGCAGGGAGGAGGTTCTCAAGGTTTGAGGAATCTTCATCCTGAGCATTTTCTGCACTTTATGTCGGTACCTACCTAGTAAACGGCAAATGCTGATGTTGGAACATAAATGCTCCTTGGGCGGGTGCAGTGTCATAGCAAGGGAGGCACAGCTGCTGCGTCAGCACACCTGCGTCTTGCAAGTCCAAACTAAACTTCAGGCCAGGAGAAAAGGATGAAGTTCAGTATGGATCAGACTTCTGGAGAGGGCTTCACTTCCAGCTGCTGTGATAACCAGGAGACAACAGCGAGTAGCCCGTATGGGTACATGCTGGAATTCTGCAGACTGAGAATTTGGGGTTTTAGCATGTAGCAATACATGTGAGTCAGGATGGAGGATTTGGGGTTTTGTCTAAGTCCTTCCTCTTCGCCTTCTTCATGGGTTTAGGTGGCTTTCTGTAACAGGTTGAT
Organism: Hirundo rustica; assembly: GCF_015227805.2. NCBI lineage: Eukaryota > Metazoa > Chordata > Aves > Passeriformes > Hirundinidae > Hirundo > Hirundo rustica. The sequence goes on from NC_053452.1 coordinate 3,531,153, forward strand.
GGAGTCCGCATTGCGGACTTCAACTAGTTAGTTATTGGGTTTAAAATAAAAATAATTTAGGTGGCATTTCCTAATTGGATGCATTGTCCTTTAAAAGACCTGGTAGAGATAGAGAGGTACTCCATTTTACCTCATTTCTCTAACTTGCTACTTAGAGCTCACAGCTCATAAGTCTGTAAATAAATAGGAAATAACAAACATCCCAGTCCAAACTCAAAACCTACATTTCCCGTGTATTAATCCCAACCTTGGCAAGGAAGTAAAGAAGCCAGAACCTTAACAGCTACAGACAGATTCAGGCCCTGTGCTGCTGCAGGGTGCTGCTGGCTGAGAAGCCAGCAAAGCACTGAGGCACTCCTGCCAGCCAATCCATCCTCCTGCCATGCCAGGCTGTACCTGGGCATGGAGAGGGGTGGTTTGGGGCAACCAGGAAGAAAACAGACCCTGCCACCCACCCTGCCTTTAACACAGCTGCTCTGCACCCCCAGAGATCTTTACCTCCCCCATCTGCGAGGCTCCCGCGAGGGAAGCACAGAAGTCTTGGCCACACAGCACCGTCAGGACTTCAAAGACGGCTTGCACTGGCTCCTTCCCAACTGGCCACCACCTCTCCCATGACAGGCAAGGCTGCATTCAAATTCTGCCCTCAGACTGTGTTTTGCCTTGTGGGCCCTCTGCCAGCACCTGCTGTGACTTTAGCCAGGGAAGACAGCAGTCTAAAAACAATAATCTACCTTGAGTTACCTTGAAAATAAAGCAACGTCCTATTGTTCTGCAGTCCCCCAACCCTTCGTGTTTTCATAAACTCTTGGACAATATTGGGGGTGGGGGGAGAAACAAAAAACTCTGGGGAAACAGCTGATTAGATTCTGGCAAGGAGGACCAAACATCTGCTTCAAACAAAAGACATCTGCATATTTCACATTTATTTTTCATAATTTACAGAAGCAACCTGCCAAAATTTAGCAAGGGAGAATAAACTAGCACATAATTAGCTGAAGTTTGCTTGCTTTAGAAGTTATTAGCATGAAGCCCAGTAGCTCACCTGGGAGGACATCAAGGAATGTAGATAACTACAGTTTGATTTTGCAAATTCAATTTTCGATCTGCTGTGCCAGGCCAAAAACCGACGTTGCCGTGCCAATTAAGGCAAGCCAGCAAATGTCCTGATGTCCCCATGTCATACAGCTGTCTCAAAGGCATTGATAACACTGTTTATTAAATAAGGATCGATTAGACAGATGTTTTTTGCTCCAGTTTGCAGGGTACAGAAGGCTGCAGGTCGAAGAGCAGAACAACACCAGGGTTTTTCTGTAAAATCGGGAGGTGCGCTGTGTACTGCGTGTATGGATGGTAAAACAAGTTCTGGGGAAGTAGGCATGTGAATTTTTCAAGGCAGCCAATGAGTCTTCTTTAAACTATAGAAAAAATAAAAAAAAACCCCAGGAATATATATGCCCTCAGTGAGCTACACTTCCTCAATTGAATTTTGCCATTTATTGGGTCATTCGATAGTTAATACATTTCCAATTTTAACAGAGTTAAGAGGAATAGCATGGAATCCTGAGGTTTTGAAATTCTGCCTTGAAATCAATAGGTGCTTCGCTAAGTATACTTACTAACTTAGTATTTGGCCTGTAAGGGCAATAAACAGAAACAGGCAGAACTTCAGAGTGAAAATCCTGCTTTTGCTACAAATGGGAGTGAAAAACTCCTGTTAGCTCTGACACAGGCAGGGTTATACTCCAGAGTTGAAACAGGAATAAAAGAAATAGGAAAAGGCTCTCTTGCAAACCCCAAATTAAACCCAGGTTCACAAAGCATCTGCAAATCTTCTGGACAAACCAAATGGAGGTTTGCCCTTCTTTCTCCAAGGAAGGATTTATTATTTCAGACAGAAACCATGTGAAACTCACTCACTTGGACTGAACTCTGCTCCACATTTCAGATTTATTTGAACCTGAATCTCAGGGCAAAACTCGGGGAGTGAAGATTTAACTGCCAAAAAAATTCTGTCAACCCCGAAGGAGCACAAATTGCCAGATACAGTACAGCTCTAAAAGAATTTCAAGCCCCTTAATGCAAGCTTTATGGCTTGCACCTTTTTCATTGCAAGATGAATCCAAGAGCCACTTTCAACACCGTGAACTTTGTAGGAGAGAGGGGGGAATATATGAGAGCGTGAACTCACACCAGTCAAATCCGGGAGGGTTCAGATCCAAGATTTTGCATCTGAATGCTGAAGGATTCGGGCAAGAATGGTCACAGAAAGATTGGAGTAGGAAGATCTTTGTACCACGTTGAAAAATTCTCACCTAAGTGCACTCTGAATTGTGCCCATACCCATCTTAAGACACTTTTTCCCCCATGAGGACTTACAATACCATCATGTCCTTTACAGGTGAGGAAAACTGAGGCTTGTAGTAGCAACATGAACATCCCAGACACAAAATCATCTCTTGGCAGAGGCAAGCACAGGCCAGAGATCCCACTGTAGTGCCAACAGCGACTGCAACATTATTTTGCCTTTCAAAATATGAATATAAAAATAAACAAACCAAGAATGTGACAAAGTAACTAAGTGACTAAAAGCCTGTGGTAGCACACACTTAGAGCAGAATACTCCTAATTAGAGACACATAAAGTAAATATTCACTCATTTTAAACAGGTTTTATTTGAAGAAATTCCTAATCTTGTTTGTCTGAGAGATTTGAGGTCAGCGCTGTTGTTCTGGGTTTATTAAAATAGGATTACTACAAAACTGAACAGCTTCTTCCAAAGCTACTCTATTTAATCGTACAATTTGAAGTAAAAGTATAATTCCAAAAATATAATTCCAAAATAGGATTACTACAAAACTGAACTGCTTCTTGTAAAGCTATTCTATTTAATCGTACATTTTGAAGTAAAAATATAATTCGAAAGAGTTAGAAGCAGCTCACTAAGGATATCAAACTGGTACATGAAATCTTAAGACTTTTCATTTTGCAGTGAAAACACTGGAATATTGATCTTCCAGCCAGTCTGTTATCAAGCTGGTGTTTACATATTTCAAATTCCCAAAAAGTTTCACTTTTTATCCAGACTTAGCCATTCTGAACAAGTCCCATCTAACTTGAAATGGCAACCAAACCATGGGTGCCATGGCACTTTGATAGAAAGGATCTCTTCCTTCAAACTTGATTTATATACTTACTGTATTTAAAATGTTCTTAGCCACTTCATTTACTCACATTTAAACACTTCCAGTTTGGTCAACACAGCTGACCCATTTCCACTGCCTTGCTTGGAACAGCCACAAGACGAGCTCCTGTTGCTTGCTCAAACTGCTAACCCTGCCTTGCTGCCAGTTCCTTACAGCCACGGCATCTCTGACAGAATCATAACCTGCAGAAACACTGAAAGTCAGAAATAATGTTTGTTTTCACTGCTCTGGACATAGTGCAAGAGAAGCCAGAAACAGATAAGGACAGCAGCAAGCAGACAATATTAAGCAGTGATAAATACTCATTTTCATAGAATGGATCTGCTGCAATACCAATTGTGCCTGCAGTAACTTGCAAATAGTGAAACTGTGTTCCTGTGTGGGTCCTTTTCTTAGCATGATGTTGGATCTCGCACATGTGATTTTGTTCTCCCACTTTGTTGTTACTCATTTTGTTAATTCCTTTTAATTTAATAATAAATTAAAAGGATTAAATGTCTAATGTTATTTAATGTTTAATTCCCATGCATTAATTTATCATACGTATATATATATTTATAATGGTTTAATTAAACATGTATTAATGTAGTTTAACGATCAAAATTCTCCTGTGGATTAAGTAGAAAAAGAGGCATTGAACATAAATTTGTACAGTAAATAAACAAAACACAGACAGCCTTGTAAAGCAGAAAGAAAAACAAAGTCTTCATGGCCAATCTGTTTCATGAATGTTACAAATGGGGAACATTTGCTATTTTAAAAACATTAATCATATACTCTCTCCATTTATTTACTTATCTATGTTCTTCATGTAAATCTTTCTTGAAAACGCATAAACTCTTCAGAATTACAAACAAAAAGTAAAGTCACATCTGGTGTTTCACCTGTCCACACTGTAATTACTAACTCTGCTGAAAGCCAAAGAATTAAATGTTTTCATTTCTTTCTGCACCTTTTAGGTGGGAGGAATCTACTTCATATTTTGGTACAGAGGTATGCGAGTTTCCACTGCATGAGGTAAGCTGCAAACCTGACACTATTCCTGCTCTGACCTCATGGGTGTTTGCCACAAGTTTCCTCACATTTACAAGAGACAATTGAGACAACTGACATTTACAAGACAAGACACAAGAGCAGATACACTACATGGCTGGGTACCAAAACAAATAAATGGTTAATGAATCCACATTCCAACACAGCCTGGCATAAGCTTTTGACGACATAGACCCTCAATCTTGTGCCACTGCTCCGTGTTGGGTCTTGGAAGACGAAAGATGCGAAGTCAGAGAAGAGCTACCATTGTTTAGCACAACACAATTAGGAACTCAGTAGGATCTGCTATGTCCTGACTATATGCCTTGTACTTCCCCTCTTCTGGAAGCTGATTTTAGTTTACTTTGTCATTTGAGATACCCTGCACAGACCAGCAGTCTGATGCTTTTCATTAGTTTAACAAAGAAATGGTTGAGTAATTCTTTTTTTTTAAATTATTTTTAACACCTTTACGAGACTGAACAGGGCCTGACACAAGCAGAGATCCTTTGATGGTTCCCAGAAATCACTTCTTGTCATCTTATCACTCTCTACAGCTACGTGACAAGAGGCTGGAGTGAGATAGGTGCTGGTCTCTTGTCCCAAGTAACGAGAAATAGAAGAGGAAATGGCCTCAAGTTGTGCCACGGGAGGTTTAGAATGATAGAGTGGTTTGGATTGGAATGGACCTCAAAGATCTTCTCATACTAACCCCCTGGCCACAGACAGGGACACCTTCCACAAGACAGAGCTGCTTCAAGCCCTCTCCAACCTGGATTTGGACTTCCAGGGATGGGGCAGCCACAGCTTCTCTGGGCACCCTGTGCCAATGCCTCAGCACCCTCTGGGTAAAGAGCTTCTTCCCAACATCTGATCGCTCCACTTTTAATTTAGAATGGTATTAGAAAAAAAAAATCCTCCCCAATAGGGTTCTCAGCTTGGGAATATTCTTCCCAGAAAAGTGCTTGAGTCATCATCCCTGGAAGTATTTAAAAGACTTATGCATGTGGCACTTAGAGACATGGTTTAGTGGTGAATTGTTAATGGTTGGGCTCAATCTTAGTGGCCAGTCTCAATCTTAATGGTCTTTTGCAACCCAAACATGGTTTGACTGTCTAAGAACTGTGAGAGGAAACAGGTACTAGTGACGGAACCTGATGCCATACCACAGATCTGTCAGTGATGCCACACCTCTGCTCTTCTAAAAGTTTCTTTTTACTCACCATTTGAAAGCAAAGAAGCCATTATTAAATTTAAAAAAAAAAAAAAAAAGTTTCCCGTTGTGAGGGAAAACATTTTTTTATGAGCAATTAATGTTCTCTGACTCCACAAGAAAGCCCCACACAAGTCCAACACTGTTTATTTTGTTCCTTCCCTGGAATAAAGATCAAAGCAAAGGACAGGTTTCAACTCTTGCAGGAAGAAAATGAAGTAATGCATAGCTGCAAAAAAAGCTCAGAGTGCCCTTTCTGGCTCTCATCAGTGCCACAAAGACAGGTGAAGAGCAGTGGGCATCCTGCAGGCCCTCTCACTCCAGGCAGCAGCAAAAGGACACAGACGAGTGCAGCTGATGACTGGATTGCTTTCCGGAGATTATCTACAAAGGCAGGTGTGGCTGAGCCAAACACACTGAAAAGCTTCACATGATCCATCTTTGAGGTCTTGTATTCTGGGCAGGGTTTGAGAGTCCATAGGTTATGCATGAGACCTCATTTTATAAACCAACATGTACTAAGCTTGGGTGCTAAGCATATAATGACACTCTGAATTGCAATACATTTCATCTTCTCCTGGGCTTCTTTGGTCACACAGAGCCTGGGAATATACTTACATACCTTCAAATGCCTTATGCAAGGCCCACTAATTTCCCCTGAAGCATCTCATCATCTTGCAAACCAACAATTTTTCTTTTTATTTCTCCACTGCATCCCCAGGACCATTAGTAGGCTAAGGATATGATGAATGCTCCCCCAAAAGACGTTTTTGTTTTTGGCAAACACACATTTCCAGAGTTAGCACTGGTCATTTTGGAGCAGGGTTCTAGGCTGTCTTGCCAGCAAGCAACAATTGGAAGATTGAAGAAGCAAAAGCAGGCAGGTTGCAGTTTTCCAAACTTTCTTCTTCCAACAAGTGCATTTAAGATCTAAAAGGGGGTGGAGGGGAGAATCTATTGGTGATAACAAAACCCACACTGATCAGCTCTTGTGCTAGGCTTTGCATTTCCTCTCTGACAGCACTGGGCTGGATCGCCAAGATTACTAAAAAGGGCAGGCAGCTCTGGTTTGCAGGTAGCAGCTGCCTCCATTGAGAGGCAATCCCCTCAACACCACTCCAGCTGAAACTGGAAACTTCAATTTGAACTTCAAATTCAACTTGAATTTCAACTTCAGTTTGAAAAGAAGATGCAGGTACTGTGCTATGTTCTTTGGAAAATGCAGTGACCCAGGCTCAGATCCTCTGAAATCCAGTTCCCTGCGACCAGAGGATTTGAGCATTAAATGCATCTCCATCTCGCTCTGTAAAAACAGCCTCTCCAGGAGCAAAAGGCTTTCTCATGTGCCAATCTGGTTCTGGTAAGGGTGTCATCTGGTCATAAATATTCCTTGGAGATTTGCTATGCAGTCGCCGATCTGAAGCAAATCTGTTTGGACTACAGAATTTTCAGCACAATATCACAAGCTGCTGTTGCAGTATGCACAGAGCTAAAGCAAAGAGGATTTTTTTTTTTTTTTCTTCCCCATCAAAGATCTCCTTTGGTCAAACCTGAACAAAAAACATCACATATTGATACTTAACATAACAAACTTAAATGAACACCAACCGAAGAGGAGAACAATGGCTATGCCAGATGACACACTGATATAGTCATCATATTCATCAACACTAACAGCAGCCGGTCAGTTCCTCCTCTTTGCTGAATTAGCCATGAAGAATTGCTTTAATGACAACAAGAATGTGTTAAAAGCACAGGTCTCAGTGGCAGTTCAGAATGGGAAACTCAGAAGTCCACATCTGAGGAGTAGGCAATTAAAAGAAGAAGCAAAACAAAGCAAAACTTGCTAGGAAGGACTAAAAAGAGATGAAAAACTCCAAAAAATGCAACACAGTGTGGTAGTGAGGGGAAAAAAAAGTAGATTAAATACTAAAAAGCAGGAACAAGTTTGACAATAAAAATGCTCTGCATAATTCAGGCTTGTAGAAGAGTATGTGAACAGAAGTGATGACAAAAGCTACAAAATTCAACATGATCACTTGAAGGGTGGGAGGTTTTGCAAGCAAAAGAGAGTCTCAAAACATTAGAAATAAACATTGAAATTTTATACATTGAGTTACAAGCTTGTTTATAGGCTTCACGTGGTCTCGGGTCTTTGTAATCCTAAGAAATCAGACAGCTGCATTGTACACATGGTATTTTCAAGTGACAGTGACATTTCCAAAGGAGAAATCTGTTCAACAATTTGGTATTTGGGTCTCTGCTTTGAGACAAAAGCATCCATATCAATCCCAGTTGGAAGAAAAAGAGAAAAAAAAAAAAAAATCAGATCTAAGTCTTCAAGAACAAAACCATTAAAAAAGGAAAGGCCTTTTTAAAATTACCTCACATTGATGGATTTATCTTTATAAATTATTGTAGGCAGGTGCCTATATAAAGTAAATTCAGGTCATACAAGAAGAAAAAGGCTGATTCTCCATTTTTTCTCCAAGCATCAAACAAGGTACAGCCAAAAATAAAAGAAGAGATGAATAGCTTCAATTAATCAAAAAGGTGAAATTTCCATGTTTGAAGGGCTTTTTCACATCTTTATCAGTCTGGTCTCAACCTTCATGCAAGTTCCCAAATAAAAGTACCACACCATCACCCCAGGAAGTGTGGGGTCTCAGGGGACAAAGAGGGAGAGGCTACAGAGCAGCAGAAAAGGTCAGACACTCCTGATCTTGGGTTTTCCCTGATGCCTTTTCTCCACATGGCTTCTGCCATACTGTAAAGCCTGGGCCAAAAACACATCCCCTGTGCAAAGGGTCTAATGCAGCATGGTCTGGCAAAAACTCCTCTAAAAGTCAACCCCCAAACACCCACGTGTATTTGCACTCCCTTTCCCTGCACACCCCAAAATTAAGAAAGTCAGGGTCTGATCCAAAACCCACTGAGAGGGCTCATCACCTGCAACAGGCTCCAGACCAACCTGGAAAAACAAAATGCTTTTCTTCAGACTGAGAAGCATATTGATGGTTTTTTTCCACAGTTTTTTCAAGCCTCATTAAAGCCACAGGTGTGAGGAAAACTGTAGCTACACAGGAACAAAAAACATGAAAGACTACTTCACCTATGGACATGGGATGGGAGGTTTTGTTTGCTTTTTTAACCTAAATATTTATTTTGGAAGCACTAGAAATACGGAGAAAGACAAAAGAAAAAAGGATTACCTCATTTCTGCCATGATCTCATTTTTTATCATAGCCACTTAGTTTCTCCGATGCCTGGGGGCACTCAGAAGACTGAAATATTTTAGTGAAGAATAGTTAGAGGAGAAAAAGCAAATTACAAAGGAAATATCTGCATAGCTCATGCTACTTCTTCCAAATCCCATTTCGTGTTTGGGCCTTCAAATCAGGCTGCCCTTCACTGGCAACAGAAGTCCCTGCATGAGGTCCAAGCAGAAGTCCATCAAACCTGCCTTTGAAGCACTTCATTTTGCTCTGCAGCAATTCTTTCAGCCTTAAGTCACTGACTTACCCCCAAGATGGTAAAAATACCTTCCTGCAACCTGTGATGACCCTCTCTGCTTTTACATGAAGCTGGTCCAGCTCCAAAAAATCTGGCATATGGCTGAAGTGCTCTGAGAGAACTCGTGGTGGCGAGGTTTAGCTTTTTCCAAAGCCGCAGAGGGAATTTCTCCGGGAAAACCGCACTGCTAAAGGGGTCATGGTCATTGTGGGGGCCACTCATGGTGAACATTGCTACACCTTGCTTTCCTTGGACTTCTCTGAACACTTTTGTCAGACACACAGCCTCCTCCTGACCCACACCCAGTGGTTCTTTTTGTGATTTCCGGTGAGCAAACCTCCCACACGCTCTTCACTAAGATTATCCTGTGTGTTACACCTGAGGAGCTTTACTCTTAGGAACCACTGCCAGACACTCTGCTGTGTGGCACTGAAGAATTTCAGAAATCAAGGTAGAGAACTTAAAAAAAATGTGGTTATTTCCCTTGCAGGTGATGGAAATAATTCTGTGGCCTGGTTTAATTTCACGTCAGACACACAAATTCGGTGATAAAAGAAGCCAAACCAAATTTTCTAAGAGCACTCATCAGAAGTCCCTCAGAGTTCATACAAAGACTGTCTTCAATAAGCTCTGTACCAGACTACAGATAAACACAGAACTTGCAAAAATAGAGACAAACTTCAGTGTAGTCCAGCCTTGTAAGACAAACTTACAAACCCCTGTATTTTCCACTATTTATTCCTTTGATTCTTTCAGGACTATACAGTTCTCTTAGGGAAGAACATCTCCATACATACAATTTTCTCCGTATTGTGGACACTCTGAGCTTCACCAACCAGTTCTTCAATCACCTAAAACTCTCCTCTGTACCACACAGAAAAGGAAACAGAGGTTAAATCTTTTACACAGCAAGCTGCCAGAAGAGAAAGCAGAAAAGGATATTTACTGAAATATGGTTAGACTGAAACTATTAAAACTTTTGTGAGTCTTTGTCCTCCTTTATGCAATAGTCCAGGTCCCTTAGACTGTTACAATAACATGACCTTTAAATTTAAGAGGGGTAGAACCAACATTTACTAAAATAAAATTGTGCAAATCTCCAAGTTTTAATAATTTTCTGTAAGACTTATCTGGACTCAAGAGTCATATTTAGAATTACTCTCTCAAAGCTTTACATTTGTGATCTGCTGTAGATATTTAAGCACATTTGCACTATTAGCCTGAGTGCTCAAGACTGAAAAGGGAAGAAAAGTTTTAAGATGATGATATGCTCGACATTTTATTTCTTCACCAATATTAACTTGGTGCTCTAAGTTAATTTCATTTTTTTGTACGGTGACTAGGCAGAAGGCAGAGCTGTTTACACATAGGTCTGTGAAGTCTTTTTGTACCTCTCCCGTCACACAGACTCGAACAGCATTGCAGTGTAGTATTTGGGGTAAGTACATTGTAGTGCTCCAGGGCCAGATTCACACTGTTACTTTGTTTGGCACCTTAATACTTTTGCAGAGATGGCCCAAAGTAGTTAACAACAGAGAAAAATTCATTGCTCAGCACTGATGATAAAACAGCATGACAGAATTTCCCCCTCCTAACAGAAGGAACTCCTGCAGTCCAACAAGATTTTTTTAGACTATTTTCATCTATAAACAGGTATTTTTCTCATTCCAGAAATCACTTCCCTGCATCTGATTTGTAATGGTCTCTCATAGCCCTGAGTACCTATCTGGGGGTGAATATACTACAAACTCATTCATGACAAACATAAACACCTCTTTTTCTTACATTGGATAAAGGAAGGTCTAAGTTCATGAGCGTTTTTGATCTCACTGAAACCGGTCGGGTTTTGTCATTTCCGAGGGAGAGCTCTTCAGCAGAGGTTCTGATCGCAACTTTTCCCCACTCCCACCTTCCCCAAAGGAAATGTTCATCTACTGGCATGCCATAAACACCCTTTTGCATTTGTAACAAAAATGTAAATGATTCAAGGCAATAGCAGAATCTCTTGTGTTCTGGCAAAACCATTGATTTTCTTCAGAGAGAGAGTTTTGGCTCAGGTTTAGAACACAGTACATTCTTTGGCACAAGGGATTTGCAACATCTTTGGGAAATTTCAGACCTGGGATACCTGCCTAGAATGGCCCAAGAAACATTTACCTTACCAATAAAAACAGAGGCCCACTTTAACTATTCCCCCTAAGGGGCAGGTATTCATCTAATCACATCTGGAATCTTTTCCAACTAGGTTCCTGTGGCTAATGTTGCTCTGTCATGATCTGATGGTTTAATCCTAGTTATTAAACTGCTTATTCTAGTTGATAATAAAAAAAATGTGGAAAAATGCCTGCCTGTCAGTGCCCCAGTCTCAGAGCAAACACTGCGAAGTGGGCCCCCTGCTTTCTCTAAGCAAACAGGGAACACCATTTGGAATTTGGAGTCACAAAGAAAAGCTGACAGATCTAATGAAAATATTGGCAAATTTACGAGGGTGGGGTTTTTTTTAATCCCTAGACAACAAAAAACCCAAAAACACAACAACAAACCCCCGCCTTCGCAAATCTAGTTTTTCCTTACTATGCACAAAGAACTTCTTTTCAGTGGTCTCAGCAGACAAAATATAACACATACATAATGCATACATAATGTCTGAGCCAGCTGTGATATACTTTCACTCAAAATGTTTTTAACAATAAACGATTTGTTAACAGATGCATCAAGTTCTTCGTGATTTTACAGGAAAAAAAGCAAAACCGCAATTCCAAATCTTCATTTCCCAATGCTTCATTAAAACCAAATATTTTTAGATCCAAACGATAAAGCTTTGCCAGCAGCCTCTGCTGACTAATAGGCCATTTTCTGTTGAAAACACAATATTGATGTGAAAATTGCCAACTAGCTTTTTTCAGAATTATATTTATATAGCTATAAATAAAACAGACATACCAGATAGACAACACACCACATGTGAAAACAAACTGAACTCAGCAAAGCAAGAGGTTTCCATTTCCATCAGCACAGACCTAAACCTTGTCCACACATTCCACAGTATGGGACTGGATGGATTTGTCAAAATCCAGCAGCACAGCCCAGAAGTAGCCCATAGTACAATTCATTCCCTGCCAAGCTGTATGAATGTGCGCTAATTTGATCACAAAAGACAATAACCTCTAAAAAAAAAAAATCACTGACTTCAAATGAAGTCTGAACTGTTAAATACGAAGTTCAGACTTCTGATTTCTGGCCCCATGCAAAATTCTTATTTCAGACTTCAAGGCCGAGATAATTTCATCACTCAGTGTCCCATCCCCAACATGTTTTGCCTCACAGTTTATTCATCCAATTTATTCATCACAAATAGGCATGGAAAAACACTGTGGCACTGCTGCTTGGAGGCTCCACTCCAGACACTTGGACAATAGCTCAGGTCTCAGTTCCCTCATCGTGCCAACCACCTCAGATTTGAGATGCAGAAACTAACAAGTGAGAACAGCTCTATGAAAAAACATGCAAGTTTCCATCCAAAATAAGATATTTCCTGGTCAGAGAAGATGATGCTAATTTTCCACCTGTTCCACTATTATTTATTGTTAATGGAGGGAGACGCCAGATTAGAACAGAAGCTCTATTCTTTGTGCTGCAGAGGTTTAATTTCTAAATGTCAAGATAAAAAGTGCATCTTAGAGTTAATTTTACTGAAGGACTTCAGTTTTATTAACTTTTGAGAAGTACTGCTGGATCATAAAGGACAACATCTACTGTCAGGATGACTATATGAGTTTATCTTTCGATAGACAAGACTTTTCCTTCCTCTCAGACAAACAGCACATCTAATTGTATGTCTGTCCTGGGGTGACTTTATGGTGGTGACTTGTACCCCCATTTATCTGCTTAGCCCAGAAATAAGTTCTGCACCTTTCAGACTGGTTCTGAGAGCGAAGGGGGAAGAAGAAGGGGGAAGTGTGTTTGCAGAAACTGCGCTCACTGCCTGCATTCTGCTCCCAGACTGTGCTGTCTACAGCACGGACAGACAGCGGGACAGAGATCTCCTTTGCTTTTAGTTAGTTTTTAGCTAGCTGTGGCAGAGGAGAACCCCGGACTGTGGCTTTTCTTCTTCTTGGAACTGATCAGCCCTGCTCTGGACTGAAAATCCAGAACAACACCAAGAGCTCACACCAGTGGCCCACCAGGGATGTGGCATTTTCCAGGGATGTGGCATTTTCCAGCGCAGGAGGGGCTGATGAGAGACTGAGCAAGCCCAGCTACACGCTACAAGGACTTGCTGAATTTTCCATCTCTTTAGAACAGTGAGACATTCCACTGCTTAACAATATTCATTTTTCCATATTTGTGAGTACTTTTCTTGTTGAATAAACAGTTTTTCCCACTTTTCTAGAAAGAGATTTACCTTCCGAACCTGTAAAGGGATGGGCCGCTTGAATTTGGTTTCTAGGAAAGACCACTTCAGAAGTTTCCTCCCAAAATTTGCCCTAAACTAGGACAATGTCCCCCACTGAAAGACATCTCAGAGGTCAGGATTCTGCTGCTACATAAAGGCAATTACAGATCTTTGACTCTTTCAGTAACTCAAGTGCAATTCCACAGGAGGGAATCACTATTCCTATCTCAGGAGCATTCCTGGCTGATACTTTTGGCCCCTATCAGCCAGCACAGTTAGAAGCCTCTGCAGTGTGAGAAGCCCAACACTACCTGTCACTGCTGCTGCCATTAAAAGTACTGAGGAAAGTCACAGCTACAAGGGGATTTGGCAACTTTTCCACTCAGTTAAAGGATTGAGGGTGTTATCAAGGATCATGGTTACAGCTGAGTGCTCCCACTTTACAGGGCAAGCCTCTTTCTGCCACCACTTCTGGTCCCCACCTCCATCCCAGTCAAAGGGCTCAGGTTTCCTTGGCTCAAATAGTTTCACTGGGATACTTTCCTGCCATTTTAGCACAAGCACCCAAGCTGAAGCAAGAGAAACAGCAGGAACACGGGGCCAGGAAGTATCAGCAGGCTATTAGATCACCTCATCCATCTTGTGGTACCTCATCTGTAACTGCCTAAATTAGAAATACAGTCTCTTTAGTCCCATACATAATCAAGAGAGAAAGATTCAGACAGAGTGTGATTCAAAATGTCTAGGGTTAGTCCTTTCACAGAAGGTTTCAAATGGAAGCTTTCGCCTTCCCCAGCAGAATCCTGCAGAGATCAACCTCAAAAATTAAGAGTGTAGATCAAGGCAGAATGATTAGTCCCTAAAGAAAACAATCCTTGAGTCGAATCATCCACTGCTACCAAGATTTACCTAAAACAGGAAAAATTAAGTCAATGCCTAAAAATATACATCAGGAAACCTTAGGGCAGGGATGACAAAAGCATCCATAAGCTGCACACAGGGTAGTGACATCCTGGCAGCCATCTGGCAGGAGAGGACTCCAGTCCCTCAGACCTGCTAATACCTATTTCCAGCAGCATTTACTCACAGAGGCAGCCGCTGCTCATTTGGCTCCTGAGGCTTCATGGATTGCCTCACCTCTGACGGGGCCAGAAAGCAAGAATTTGAATTCTAAGTGCCTTTTTGAGTAACACATCAGATTACCTGCTGCTGTGATAACAGACAAACGGAAAAGGTATAGGTTAGTCTGAGACGCACCCAGATGCCAGGGCTCTGCATTTCAGGTAGATCAGTTCTCTTACTTTTTCTATATCAGTGAACAGGAAAGAATGAATCATTGGACCACCTCTGAAGGATGTGGTACTGTATTTGAGAAACTCTATGCAGTGGTTGAAATTAAAGTTTTATGTGTTTTTTTTATTTTCCCTGTGCTCATCTCGGCAATGTGTGTTAAGGTCACAACGGAACGGCCAGGTCTGATCCAACATCCAAAAGTCCTTGACCTTGGTCCAAGCCTCAGCCGTTTGAGCCAATGGCGAGGCTCCTGCTGGGGCCAATGATCCGTGATCATAATCCCTCTTTTTTTTGGCAATCATCATCCAAGAGCACTGCTTCAATCAGAAGAGGACCAAATGCTGCCACGCCATCCAAGCCATGTCTTGAGACATGGTATACATTGCCAATAATTATGTTTTATTTACTTTTCTAGTGAGAAACACAAAGAGTCAGGGTGTGGTGGCCGTGGTTTACTGGCAAGTTTGATGCGAGCTTCTTATGAGCTGCTAAGCTTTTGCTGAGTAATGCTGACATGACGCAAAATGACTGACTATAAAAACCTTTAGACTATACATATGAGTGTTTCAAAACCAATGGCAGCTATTTGACAGATGCTCAGAGGTTCAGAATTTCAGAAGTAGACCTAAAAAAGGCAGATTAATGAGCAGATGATGGTGATGTAGAAAAGTTGCACAATAAATGAAACTTAGCAGATGGCTCTGCGACTATAAAAATCTCCAGATTCCTAGATTAGATAGACAGAAAGGACACTTCCTTTATTTTCTTGAGTTTTTTCTGCCTTTTCCTCATGACTTTGGCAGTATTGCCGCTATCTCCTTTTTAAACAGTGCAACTTTCCAAATTTATTTTCCCTTCTGCTTTAAGCATAATAGATCTCATCAGACAAACTTTCTACTCCATCACCACGAAGGAAAACATTAGGGCGCACATTCGGAGCTGCATATGCACGGCCCCGCGTTTCCTAGGAAACGAGCGGCTGCCCGTCTCTGCGCCAATATAAATTGATGCATCAGTTTCAGCTTCCCACAAACATTAGTGTCTTGACTCGGGACGGAATGCCAAACACCCCCAGCACACCATCAGCTGGGATTGTCATCATTCTGCCTCTGCTGCTCGCCGGCAGCGGAGAAGCCGGCGAGCCCGCCGTAGAGCTGTTGCAGACACACGGCCGAGGCAGCGGCGGTGCCGACCCCGGGACAGGCAATCAGAGGCACCACCGGTGCTTCCCTGCTCATGTGCATCTCTGGGTGCCCAAGTGCAGCCATCTGGGGAGGAAGGAAATCTGTGCCTCCCACCGCAGCACCTTCTGTTGGTCTGCGCGGAGACGGACAGGAGTCACAGCCCAGGAGTTTTTAGCCTTGGATTATCTTCACATGACCAGCTCCAAGTTTAAAGACAGTCATTCTGACATAAACTAAATCTCCCTCGGGTATTTCCACATTCCCACAAAAGAGACTGGATTTCTCTTCTTTCATTACCTCCAGGAGGTTCCTCCCTTCAACTTTATTTACTTTCATGATTTTATGGGATTTTTTTTTTTCTTTAAACCGTTTTCCTAAACTGACCCTGATGTATTTCTAAACAACATTTTACTTCTGATAATTCCAGTATTGATTTAACACTGTGTTCCTGGAACCCGCCTCTTAATAGCAGAGTTACTGCAATATTAAGCTAAATGCTTGTGACAATTTGACCCTCAGTGCCAATACCACAGTAAATAGAACTCTGGCTGATTCCACAAAAAGGCCTATTAAGGAATATATGCACACATTTCAAGCGTTCTGCCATTTCAATCTCTCAATAGCACATATATTAGGAACTCAGCTATCAAAATCTAAATTTTCTGAAAACTCCCTGTCGTCTGAAAGATGGTCATGTCCCCTGACATCTATTAATTGCACTGGAAATTTCCTCATTATTCAAAATGTCGATTATATGAACTTATTCAATGTCTCCCCTGACATTTGGATAACCAGGGTTGTATTGCATATGGGCCATTCATGAAAATCTTTGAAGACAACTGACTACCCTCACGAGTAAAGGTTTGCAAGATCAAGCCATATAGCATGTATGAACAACATTCATCAAAAATAACGTCAAAATAATTTCTTGTATATGATCAAATGTTAGCATCAATAAATGGACATCATGGTAATAAGGCCTGAGTGTATAGGTCTCTGCTAATATAGCATTATTAGTACTTGATATTGATCAGCCAGCCAGCCTGAAACCTCTTAAATAACTTAACTGCTTTTTCTTTAGAGAATGGTAGCCTAAGTTTCACAAAAGGCTACTTTGCAGAAATGTCATAGTTCAAAATTTGCCACTACTTCTTCCCTTTAACTCTTTTGCATGAATTGCTTCTCTTCGTCATTGTGAAGACTTCAAAAACTGGATAAAGGCAAGCTCACTAAAGAAAATCAGGAGAAAATAACCAATATGCACTTCCAGAACAAAAATGAAACACACTTTGGAAGCTCAATAGATGAATGCAATTTTGCTGCCAAGTGAAGTAAGTTACGTGACCTCTTTTGTCACAGGATACCCAGTTCTGTGAATAAAATGGAAAAAATGTTTGCATGCAGTGGAAGCAAAAGGAATAAAACTTCTCAACTACTCATGCCAACAACATTGCTTCTTTAACAAGTGTTTGTGTGTGCTGGGATAGGTGCTTAATTCTGCTGCAGCCTGGACCTAAGCCAGCCTCTGTACAAATCTTACTCATGGCAACCTACTGGATGGGGTTCAACAGCACAACTTCCTTCTTGTCATTTCTTCTAACACTTCAAGAAATTTCACTTTTTTTTTTTTTTTTACTTTGTGCACTGATGATTATATCCCCTGCCCTCACAGCTGAGGAAGACTATAAATAATATTTTGCATAAACTTTACCATTTTGTGTGCATCCAAAGAAATATACTATTATTATACAGACTACCAATTTCTTCCTTCTTCATGTGGGCAAAAGAATAAAGTCTTGAACCCAAAAATGGTTTCTCCTACTAATAATTCCTACAGTACAAGCAGCATTGCAGAGCTATAAGACCTAGACAGCCTTCAGTGTGGAACAGTCCCTCAAGTTTAGTTTCCTAGCTTCATTCGTTCCTCAGCTATGCAGCACAAGTACTGCAGTTTGAGTTTATGGAGAAAAGAAGATGCTTTTACCTGTGTCCCCCAGGTGGTTTAGGTTTGGATCTATTGCCTTGGGTCTCACTCCTCATTTTGGCTCAACAGAAATCTCCCAGAGTAGTTAACAACTGGATTCAGGGGATCATAAATAAAGCTTGAGAGCACCTTATGTTTATGCTGAATATTGTACATGGATCTACAGTATGGTGTCAGGCACACAAATAAATGCCAAGACTAGCATTCTTTGCTGGAAACACATAAATGAATGTTAGGGACAGGTTTTGGGGTTTTTTTCTCTCTCTTGCATGTGTGCTGCACTTCAGGCTTGGTTAAAAAAAATTAACAGGCCCGTACAGCTAAACAGAAGCATTATATGACCTAAAATAGCATTCTGTAGGATGCAGAGAAGAAAGCATTGTTGGGGTTAATCTTGAGAAAACAGTATATTAGAAGTCCTTGAATGCTGTTATTCTCCTTCTGTTCCAAACCCATAAAATTTGCGAGAGACATCTTTTCAACTTAATAATGTTATTTGCTAAATGCACATTACTGGTGATGCCCATCTAGGGAAAAGTCCAAACCACAGCACTCCAACATGATAACTTATTCCAACAGCAAAGAAAAAAAAAAAAAAAAACAAAACCAAAACCAAACCAAACCAAACAAAACAAAAAACAACCTCACTATGTTCTCTAAGCATTATACACTTTGCTTTAGGGCATGAGCCATGCATTCAGTTCCTCCCCACCAGGAGTTACAGCAGCTATACTCCAGAGAATTTACTGGGTGGTATTCTGCCCTCTGCTATGGCTATCCAAATACCGTGCTGGAGGGGTTTGAGGCTAGGGGCAAGAAATCA
This sequence comes from Hirundo rustica, assembly GCF_015227805.2. Lineage (NCBI taxonomy): Eukaryota > Metazoa > Chordata > Aves > Passeriformes > Hirundinidae > Hirundo > Hirundo rustica. Next base: position 3,549,797 of record NC_053452.1, read on the forward strand.
AAATTCAAAACCCAAATACCCACCTCACTGAGCAGGGAGGGATTCAGAGCCTGCAGTCCTACACCTCTCACCCCTAAGGTGCCTCCTTTTACTCTTGTAACGGGAGGAATCACACTGAGACTGCTCATCTATCAACACACAATATGTGAACATTCTCCATTCACTCCTCCAGCGTGTCTTGATCACAGATTATGCACAGATACAGGAGAACTCATCCTCAAAACCACCCCAGTGGAGACAAGTTGCATTCCTGGGGAGTATCTCCCCACCAGAAAGAAACTCCTGCAGTATTACTAGGTGCCACCTTGCACTAACAAAACATCTCAATAGTTTCCCCACCCCACCCCAAGCCTCACTTAAAGTGATTTTATAACACACAGAACCACCTGTGTTTTCCATATAATTGGGTGTCAGGCACTGCTTTGTTTTCTAACCAGGTGTCATGCAGGAAACAAGAATCCTTATTTCCTCTATACCCATTTCTATTTAAAAATAAACAAGACTAAAAAGCAGCAAAAAAACATAGCAAGACTTTGCAGGTCAGATAGAAACATCCAATTACTGCAGTCTGTATTAGTACCTCCTCAAAGTTCAAAGAGGGAGCTTTACACAACCGTTCCAACTTCAACCCCTGTTAATCATTACCTCACTTAGCAGCCAGAGGAAGCATCAGCGATGTGTTCAGCAGCCTAATTTCTCACGCATCTGACACTGGTACATTTAAATGCCACTTGTCAGCATCTGAAAGAAGGCAACACTTGCTTTGCACACTAGTAACAGGTGACTAATTCAGGCTACAATGCAGATGAAGTATTTGCACAGCCAGTAGTGGGGCCAGATGGGTCTGACTATATCAAATATATATCAAGGCACAGGTCGAGCTTGCTTAGGACACAGTGACCAACATCCTGCATTAAACCCACTCCCTATTTTGCAGCATCAGAGTTTTCAGCCCGTGCGCTTACCCAAGATCAGATGAACTCATAACTGCTAGAAAGACAATTAATAAATGAGATAAGATCTTCCTTTGGGAAGAACATTAGATTGCTCCATTAAGGTTATTGCAGCTGTATAACGTTAATAAAGGCGTGTCACTTTGCTAATGGGACCATCACTTCCAGAAGATTCCTTCACTCTCATGTAAACTTTATATGAATGCAGCTAATTTGAGTTCATTTACTAGATCATACTGTGCCAGACGTCTCACTGTAAAGCCTCTTTTGCATATTTTGTATTTGGCCATACCCCTAATTGCATTTCCATTTCTGTCCACATTCTCAGCACTTCCTTCTTAAATTAATCTATCCCTTTATATTTTAAAATTCCTTAAACCAGTCTTTTTCTGAATTAATTTCTCCAGGAAGGAGAACTTCACTTCATCAAATTTTCAGACAGACTTTATTCCCACAATCCCCCAGTTCTTCCCTCCCTCTCTCTATGCAATTTAGGTCACTTGGATACAGGCATCTCCAAGTCATGGGTGCAAAACCAGGGTATCACACATAAGTGACCTACAAAGAGGTCTGGTGGGGATTGAGCAGAAAATGTAAATCCTAAGGGATTTAAAGAAACATCATATAATGAACATCATTCTTTCTTCCCTCTCCAAAGTGATCACATAAAAGAATCCAAAGTGCACATCTTCTTGGCTGCATGCAAAGTAGTTGTTTTATTAATTTATGACAACACAACAGCGAGATTGTAAATAACATCTAGAAGTAACATGCAGTCAAAGAGAAAAGGATCTCCCTCCCCTACAGAAAGGCAAAAGGGAGCTTCAAATGTATTGAAGGAGCCAGAGTTATAACCAACACATTTTTCAGGTCCAGAGGTTTGTAATTCACCCCAGAAACATTCACCTCCCATAAATTTCAGGTTTACAGGAAGATCTCACAGGAACCTGGAGCAAAATAAGATTAATTTCATGGAAATCTGCTGACAGATAATGGAGCTGTAGTCCTGCCTCCTGGGCACATTCCTTAGGCACCAGGGCAAGTTACTGAGCATTGCTCCTCACTTCTCTGCTTAGATTTGACACTTAATGTGTATTTTTGTGGAAATTAACAGCTCCACACAATCCCCCTCCTTTAAGCCTCCTATACACACATACATAAATATCTGCTTCTAAAACAACTGGTATGAACCCTACACTACCGTTTCTTCAGGAAAGAGGGGTTCAACTAAAGTATCTTCCACCAAACTAAGGTTTGAGCTGAAGGTAAACACTGGGAAATCTGCACACATGTGTTTAGTATCCCTACGTGGACAGTTTTGGTTTGAAAGCAAAAAGATTCTTTTACATCACTGCATAAAACACGGGGGTCAGAGCAGCGGGAGATTCAGAAATTACTGGGCATCAGGACTGAAATCAAAGGGAGAACTGAGTTTGGGGAAAAAAAAAAAAAAAATCATAATAATAATTCATATGCATCCCATGAAGGAGTCTTTAGCATTTCTAAAGTTGTCACTTCAAAGAACCCTGTAGTTCTTACTGGAGCTACTTCCTACAAAATTCTGATCAAAAACTATATGACCAACTGTTAGTCATGCACAACAAAATCACTTTGAGACTATAAAAAAAAAAATATATATATATCCCACAAGAATTTAATTTAAGCTAACAGGATACAGGATGTAGAAAGGACCCCTGAGTCACTGAGTTTAGCCCACAGCTACCACACCTTGAATTCAAAACTCAGGGAAGACAACACCCATCTCCAACAAGCAGGCTGGTGACACTCTTTTGAACTTTTTCTCTCAAGGGGTATCCTTCAACTGCCAACAAATACTTGGGAAACCACAAGGGAGCAGAGTTCCATCACACACTCACCTCTTGAAGGTGCTCTTTCCTCAGCTCCACAGAGGATTTTAGTTGACCTCAAAGCAGCATATGAACACCAGCCCCTGGCCAGACAAGATTTCAGGCCCAGTATTCCTTCTCAGGTCTTGTAACTTAACCTGAAGCCCGAATGGCTCCTGCAGCTCCACCCTCCAGAGGAACCCACAGGTGAGCCCTGAGAGCTCTCCTGCACAGCTGAAAAGGCTCTTCTGGGATTTAGTGTGGGGATCCCTCAAACATGGCTCTCTACAACTTTCCTCTAGTGTTATGAAGCACATGACGTGTTCACTTTGAGATGAAAAGTGTTGCTCTCCTCCCTCTTACATGCTTTCCTCACCAGCTGCTTTCAGATTGCCAGTTTAGACCTGGAAGTTTTCAAGTGCTTGATTAGAAGAACCCAATCCAGGATTGATTTTTGCTCTGCACTAATTTCCTAGGTCTAAACTATATTTATATTGTGAGCTGGATTCCTTTGGCTCAGCCTTAGCCACCAGCAGCCTGAGGTGCTTCCTTCCTAAATCTCGAAAGTCGGTGATGAGGAGCAGACACCTGCAGACCATGGCTGAACAAACCTGCTGGCATAGCTGCCCCAGGGAGGGAGGGTCTCTCCTATGGAGAGGAGAAGTTGCTGAGAGCAAAGAGATTCCTGGCTTAAGCCCCCTCAGCTAAGTGCTTAATTTCAACGTAAGGTAAAGACAGCCCATTTCCACAAGACACTTACTAGGAAGTTGAACCTTCTTCCAAAAAAATGATGCTCAACGAACTTCTAGCTGTGATGTCCATTACAAAGCAGAACTGTCACCAGAAAAACAAGCCCTATTCCTTTATACTCTGCCAAATGAAAGTTCAGAAAATTTGTTTCCCCCCCTAAACAAGGATGTTTTCTCACTCGGTAGCTATCACACCCTATGGCTCTCTGATACAGATATTTTTTTCTCACTGCACTCAGGGCTCAGTGGGGTAAAAGCCTGTACAACTTTACAAAGTAACTGCAGCACACAAAATAACTTAAATAATTTCTTTCCTGTATTCTACCCCATACATGAACAATCAGGTTTTCTTTAACAATGATCGCTTTTGCCACAACCCTAGGGGCGGGAACCTAAACCATATGTACATAAAAAAGGTAACCTCAAGTTTCCTCTTCACAGCTCTGATGTGGAACACCACAGGCACATTTAGTCAATTGTCCTTCAAATGTCTTCTGTACATGTGGCTTTTTTCCCCTTTATGCTTGAGAAGATCTCAGAGACTCAGCTTCGGGGAATGTAGTCGAGTTAGACTCCTGTTCATTTCTGTTAGCTGAATTTATGTTGTAGGCTTCTGTTGGGAAGTGTCATATTGTTGCATGATCTTAGTGGCAAGGAAGCCGAATTTCTTTGGACGGCTGTCACTCAAAACACTTGGCACTAAATCCAGAGAACTAGGTAAATTGAAATGTTAAATATGAAAGGAGTGGTGGTGAAGTTTCCTGTTTGCCACACTGTTTCCTCCAGCAAGAAGTTCTGCATTGACAGCGTACGCTGGGCACAAATAAATCCCCACCAGAGGAGTTAGCCCAAAGATGAGAGAACTTCACCGTGTGCCACTTCATACACAGAACCCTGAAGGTTTTGCTCCTCAAGCTGAAAGTACAGCATCTCAAAAGACTCCGCTTCTCTGGGAGATTTACCAAGAGAAAACACACTATAAAAGCCCGTTGCTGAGGTGAGTAGGTGTTAGTCCAAGCCTTGTAAGTTAAAAGTAACATCTCATAATCTCTGCTAAATGTAATGGGTAGTCAAAGAAACGAAGCTAACCCGGGCGTAATGATTAATCTTAGTGTGAGTCATGACCCTGGCAGCTGCATCCTGAACCAGCTGCAATCTATATAATGCATTCCCAGGAAGACCAGACAACAAGGAGCTGTATTAGCACACAGTGCAGATGGTATTAATACATGTACCAGCAGCCTCAAACCCAGCCAAAAAGAGCAAAGGTCTTCATTTACTAATATTCTTAAAAGGATGGCAATTTGTCTAAGATATTTATTATGCTTATCATAATCAAAGAGCTTGATTTCTAGAATTAATCCTTTTATTGCTAACAAAAAAATATTACCATGAAAAAAGGTTGCTAGAGTGGATGAAGTCTCTGAGCAATGCATAGGATTAGCCATCAGCAATGCAATTTTTCCATCCTCCTCCCCCTACAGAGTGTCAGGGTCATGTAAAGTCAAAACACTGAATATAGGACAATATCAGTGGAAAGCAAAGCAAGCTTAGCTGGCCACAATGGAAACACAACGGAGGCCAAGGTAAACCCATCCAAACAGCATGATTAGGCTAAAACAACAACAGGAGACTTGTGAAATCAACAGGGAGTATTTGCGACTTAACCCAGTTCTGTATTCATGAGATTCATTCTGGAGATCTGAACAGGTTATAGCAAGAAGGGAAACCAGGGCAGACAGATTAGGACAGTTTGCAGGATCCTTTATGGGAGCTCTACAGGTCTGAAAGAATTTCACAGGTGGATTGTCGTTCAGGAAAGGCAATGCCCCTTCCAAAGCAGGGAACAAAAGTGTTTATCTAAATTGGAGCTATCTGGACTGACAAGCCTCATGTCTCCAGGCAAGCACGGGAGATATGGAACCAGTTTCTTCAGCCTGGGAATGATCTTTCTCCTGGAGAGCTCTGATGTCATTCAGCTCCTGACTTCTTCAATCTGTCACACACTTTGAACAGAGCTGCTGCTTTAGGCTTTCACTGTCTACACCAGTTTTTTTCCTTCCCTTCAAAGCTGTCAGTTCAAAAGGAAAAGAGTCTGGCAATAAACTGGACTTTTCAAAGCTTGTCCTCTATTTTTGGTCATGCTCTGAACAGTCTTTAAACAGCCACTGTTTATTGAGAAGAGGAAGCTTTAGCCATGTGGTAAATTTTGCAGCGCTCAGTACCCGGACTTTGTGCTGCAGGAATGGTGACAAAGCTGACAGGATCAGGCATGCAAAGGCCTTAAGAACTTCAGGGGCAAAATGGCCAAAGAATTAGAATCAGTATTAGAGCATTTTGATATTCAGCCTGTTTGTTGGTACAGAGCAGAGCAGCAGTCTAACACGCCACTACATGCCTGTAAACCGAGTAGGAGAGCAGGTTTAATTTTAGGTCTAATGATTGCTGACAAGTTCCTTTTTATCACATCTTTTGCTTCACTTTAAAACACAGTTTGAAAGGAGCTTGACATACAGTTTCAAACCAAAACCCAGCTCTGGATTCCTCATCTGTTCTATCATTTCCTCCTAAGCTGCCTGTCGCTGCAGCTGCTGAATGCCGGCCACCCTCACACTGAGGAGTTCAGGTCTCCTTCTGACCTGCACTGCCATCCAGAATCTCTATGGAAAGTAAGACCAGCTGGGAATGGTGCCATAAAATTTCATTTGCTGAAGAGGCTCTTTTCTAAATTAAACTAGTTAGAACTAAGCTGATTCATAAAAGCATGCTGCATTTTTTAAAACTCCACTTCTAAGCTATTCTCCCAAACATACACCTATTGATTAAGGCCTGTCCTAACACACAGTAGTGCTGCAATGAGAGCAGTTGTCAATACAGGGTACCTAGAGCATCCAAATTAAATGAAAGATCTTCAACAGTCATCAAATACAGTGACTGGAGATATTGGTGTAGTAGAAATTACATCAGAAAACCAGTGAAATGTTTTTATTCCTGCAAGCTGGGTTTGGCCCAGCTGAGGACAGTGCTTTTCCTGGATTAGGCTGCACAGGTAATGACCCTGCTGCTCCTGGGAGGGGAAAAAAAAACCAAAAAAACAACAAACAATAGTCAGTAACCTTGAAAAGAAGAGATAAAATTAGTTCTTCACAGAAAATTTTCCCTATGTTATTCTAGGCAACCTTTGGGAGTCTTTCCATCCTTGGCCCACTGTAAAACAAATTTTACATTTTACATAAACCAGCATTATTTTATCCTCTATATGTTCCAGGGCACTTGCAGGAGGAATAGCATGAATTCTTCTAGTAATCTGTCCTGGGTGACAAGCATTTGATGTGTCCCCCAGGAATGGATGTCCCAGCAACTTCTGGACCCAGATGTAGGGCCCAGAGCAAAAGGGGAGGCGTATGGAAAAGTGTCTACGGTCTGAGTTATACTAGTTAAAATTTTCCCCATTCCCATAGTTTCTGGGGAGTAGATAGGGTCGGAGGCTCGCCAAGCTACTGCCTGCCATCCCACAGAAAGCTCTTCTTTGGCAAACCTGACACCCTCCACACAGCAAATAGTCATAACTAGACAGGTTCCTCCTCCCAAGCCTCTTGCAGGTTTTAATGACTCACAGAGAGACCCGATCTCGGTTCTGGGCTCCACCAGAACAGAAACTACAAAGGTGGCTCCTTGAAAAAGACGGCTCAAATGAAGGCACAGTCTAAACCAGCGCACACCTAAACGAGCTCAGTGTTGTTCATTTGTAGTAGGCTCACCCCCCCGCCCCCATAACAGCAGATTATTATTCACCTACAGTAACATCTGTTCCTTTGCCACAGTCTCACCGGTGTCAGAGCTGTGCTGGAGCAACTCCTACATCCCCTTCCAGGAAAATCTCCAGTGAGGCACAGTATTATAATGCCCTGACCACTGAGAGTTGTATACACCAGATGGATACTACCAACCGGAGCACTTTAAGCACATACACCCTACAAATTAAAGCAATCAGTCAGCCTCAAAGAGGAGTAAGAAATGTAAACAGGATTTTTTTTTTTTCCTGCCAAAAATTCAGCTTCACAATAAAAGCTGCCATGCTGCACTTTCAAAAGGCAAAAATTGCTTCGTTTTGTTGAGATCATTAATTCTTATTTTCTGACTTTCTTTTTATTTTATAGCATGGTAAATTACAAACATTGATATTGTCTATTTTAAAATACCAGAGGCCTAACTTTATTTTATTGAAACAAACTCATTGTCAGATTCTTGACCGAATTTTTGTCTGAATTCATTTTTCACTTGGAACTGTCTCTTCCCCACCCTGAAGTTGCAGAATCTGCCAAAGAAAAGCAATGGTGCTTCCTGAGCTCCTTTGTGCAGAGTGTATACAGACGCTGCTCTAACCTGTATAACTTGAATTGCTCTCTTCAGCATTTAGCAGGGGTTAAAACACCCTTGGTAAGCTGAGGTGTTGAGAGTCCTCTGAGAATTCCTCCCCATTCCTGAGAGATGGTGTATTGTCTGCCTGGAAGCCCTCAGTCACAGACATGTTCTCTGTCAGGGAATCTCTGTCAATCTGGAAGGGCTGAGAGAAGCAAAGGCACAATTAATGTAGTCCTTAACCCAGGGGCTGGCCAGGAAAATGAGCTCTATAACAGCTAGAACCTTCCACAAAGAAGAGAAATATACCTGCCTGGCTGCAGTTCAAGGTCCTGCCTGATATAATTCAAGGTGGTGCAAGTGGTTTTGTGGCAACCACAGCAATGCGTGCCAAATTTGTTTCACCATTATTTCACTCTCCCATCAGATCAGGGTGCCAAAGGTGACATGCCAGCAGTTTACTCAGTTTGCCCCTCAGTTTCTTCCTTCCTGGCTTTTAGCATCTCATCTGACAGCAAGCTGCCAGAGTTTTAAACAATCTCAGCAGCACTCACAAACCATATCCTTTTTTGTTGTTCATTTTACAAAATTAAAAACATTAAACATTAATGTCTCTTGAGTTTCCTCTCCCCCTCAACCCTCCCACCTCCTGAAGTAAAATATGTTTTTGGGATTCCACATCAGAAGGAAACAATACTCTGTTGTGCCCAATACTTTGTGGGTGTGGGTGTTTTCAGGAACCACATCTGAGAAGAAATCCCAGAGGTTATTGTAATCATCCCTTTCACTCCTGGGTACTCAAGCACAGGATTGCCTGCAATCAATTTGCTCTTGCATCCTAGTATTAAACTCCCTGTGTATAAAAGTATCACCAGCACTTTCTACATTAATCTACGTGGCAATGTTCTAAAGAGCTTTTTATTATGCTGCAAAGAAATTATAATGCAGAGCAAAAGCCACTTAAAGCCTACTTGAGCATTACCACCAAAACCAAAAGTTGGGTCTGATCCTTCAACCAGGGAAATGGAGGAGTCTTGACTGCACTCGCTGACTTTTCAGGGAAAATTCAGGTACATGTCTCTGTAGCTGACCTTAATCTTATAACAAGGAGGATTACAAATTTACTAAAAACATGACAGGAAATTACAACACATTAAATACAGAACATATGAACAGAGACCCTGGTTACTTTCAAGTTCAATGGGGTTTTTTTTGTTTCTTTGTTTTTTTTTTTTTTTTTTGTTTTGTTTTGTTTTGTTTGTTTGGGTTTTTTTCTTTGTTTAGTTTTTTAGGGTTTTCTAGGTGGGTTTTGGCTTTTTTGTTTGTTTGTTTGTTTTGTGGTGGTTTTTTGGGTTTTTTGTTTGTTTTTTATTTGTTTTTGTTATGGTTTGGTTTTTTGTTTTGGTTTTGGTTTTGTGCTTGTTTGTTTGTTTAATATCAAATATTTGAATCAACAAAGATCCTAGCATCAAAAGCTGGTCTACAAGTAGCCCTGCAAGAGGGCTTAATCCTTGAGTTCTTTGCTCTGGAATATTTCAGCTGAAGCTACACCAGTATTTGCTAATAGTATCAAATGTTGGTATTAAATAGGGGGGAGGGATGAGATGAGGGATTAATACAAAAAACTTGAGACTATTTTTTCACCTGTAAATTGACTTTAAGGAACACACACCAGCTTCTGTCCAGCCTTCTCACTCCAGAAAATTTCTCAGGCATTCTGAGCTAGTCTGTTAAGGGGAAGACCACAGGCAATAATCTTACATGTGGCCTTTGAGGATTTTCACTCTGGTTAACTTTTCTATAAAGGATATGTGAAGCAGGACATGATGCCTCACTATGTTTTTAACAATTTTTTTCAAAAAAGTTGGGAATGAAGAAGTTCAGTTCCAAAATAAATAAATAAATAAATAAACAAACAAACAAACAAACAAACAAACAAATTTTCAATTTGATTGCTAAGATGTGCCAAATGAGAGGAAAAAAGTCCTGTGGCATTGTTTCCCCTTCCTGGCTGGAAATGCACACAGACATTTCCACATCATACATTAACTTCTTACCAGCTCGAAGTGCCTTTCCTGTGGGTACTCAGGCACCAATTATAAAATTCACTTTTGATGGACATCCTGAAATAAAGCACTGTAGTTGTTCAACCCCAAAATCACACAAACCTGCCTAAAACAGAATCTTCTCAGTATTTGAGTGATTATACACAGAAGTACCTCAAACCAATGAAAATGTACATTCTCTCTGCCCACTACAACTTGTGGTAACTTGTGCAGGCTGGATTTGATCCAAATATCTTGCAGGGGGATTCCTTAGCTCTGCACTAATCCTTCACATCAACTCTAATCCCCTCAGTAAACTGTTTGCATTTTGCAAGTTTTCATCATAAAAGACAAGGAATTTTAGGTTAGATATCAGACAAAACACAACAATGCAGGAAAGGAATAAATAAACCAAAGCTATTCAGGGTCTGACAGCACTGGATAAGTAAGAAATATCACCCACAGGGCAAAAATAAGAACAAGAACGGACACGGGACTACACGTTGCAGGTTTTGTAAAATGCAATACAGGTTTGGGAGAGCCATAAAAGCAAGCCACACAGTAAGCAAATGCAGCTGTAACTGGAGTTTTAGGAGAGTGATGAATTCCAAGAGGAGAAAAATAAGCAAATCTAACCAGAAAACTGAAAAAAACACGAGGAGAAGGAGAGGAGAGGAGAGGAGAGGAAGTAGAGGAGAGTGAAGATTGGATATGCAGTAGTATGCTAGGAGTAGAGTCTCTGCTCTTATCTTCTCTTCTCTTCTCTTCTCTTCCTCTCTTCTCTTCTCTTCTCTCCTCTCCCCTCTTCTCTCTCTTCTCTCTCTCTTCTCTTCTCTTCTCTTCTCTTCTCTTCCTTTCTCTTCTCTTCTCTTCTCTTCTCCTTCTCTTCCCTCCTCCCTCACACCCCAGGATACTTGTAGACTTCAAAGAAAAACAAATCTTTTTCCTGACAGCCTTTCAGTGTAGCCATTTTGGTATAATAACAATCTTTATAATGAAAATTGTATTGACAGTGATCATAGAAGAGTGAAGATCTTTAAACAGGTCATTTTCCAAGGTATTGTAAGATAATTTATGCATAGTTTTAGGCTAAATCTCAAACAGCTATCCACAAATCCCTATCACAATGATGTTTATTAACTGCTGCATCAAAAGCAAATCTGAATTTGTGAACTCAAAAAGAACGTGAATGAGAGAAAAAAAAAAAGAAAAAAAAAGTAGCAGAAATTAAACTCTCAATTCTGCAACAGAGTTTTTCACTTCAGTTTCAATTTAGACTGTGTTAACCTAATGAAAAGTGCAGAAAGGAGATCATCACATCTCAAGTGTTTATGTTTATGCACCTGCGGCTTAGAAAAGTCATGAATACAACAGGGATTCTCCTCTTACACTTTTTACTGTCATCATTTGTGCATTTGCAAGTACAGACCCTTCAAAACTCCAACAGCAATGACAGTGCTTCCAGCTGCACAGGATCTTCTGAAGGTCATCAGGACAAACAAAAAAAAGTCAGCCGGGGGTTTTACTTTAACAGCCACACCAGCTCCTGACATTTGGGCCCAGCTCTGTGTGCTCCTAAGCTCTGGTTTAGGGCTCACAGAGTCAAGCCCTTAAGTGTGGTATCAACAAAAAATAAGCAGAGGCTCCAGGACAGAGAATAACAACTTGAAAGGCCCCTCACACAAATCCCCCATTTCTGGAGGTACCTGGACTCCATCAGTTGCACATCACAAGGTCTGTGAGCATGCAGCACTTTAGACCAAGCCACTGCTTGGTCTGCTTAGACAAATTCCTCCTGGGAGCATGGGGAAAAGGGATCAGCATCCAAGGACCTCTCCTTCCCCTTTGGGTTTTGGAGTCAATTCTGTGCTCTCTGCCCATGATCTTTGACATCCAGCACCACAACTGCGCTGGGAGAAGCAGAAAGCACCCGTATATTTCCTCACTTTTCTCCTCTCTCTGGTGAAGGAGCAGATGGCACAATGGCAGCATATTCCCCTGTGAGCTGGGAGATGGAAGTTAACTTGTTTGACACTGAATTATCCCCCAGACATCCCAATCCCAACTGGGACACCCTCCAACATTTTAAACCAGTACCACTTGTGCTGTTCACCCATAGTGAGGCTACCAAGATCTGTCTCAAGCTGGTGGAAGCATCTTCTGAGTAAAGTCCATGAATTCTGGAAAACACTTAAGAGTTCTGACCGTATCTTATCCTCCTGCCAGCTCCTTTGATAGCATGATGCTTCTGAGACTCCCTTCAGGTGCTGTAAGACCTCCAGCATGAGGTTCTGTTTGGGGAGGCACCTTTTCCTTCCATTGGAGCTGCCTCTACCCTGACCCCTGCCTTCACAGCCCTGACGAACACAGAATTCAGTCCAAGAACAAGGGCAGCATCATTTCTTCCCTTTTTCCTTCCTCTCCTACACATTCCTAACTGAAATACAAAGGGTCAAGGCTGCCTACTGTATGCAGGATACGTCTGGTGTTTTAAAACAGCAAAATAAGGGCCTGATGCTCTGCAACGACAAAAAAAAATAGTGTTTCATGAGAGACACCACACCACAGGATGCACACAGTGCCATGGCATGCCCATCTATCTGGAGATATTCCCTTCAGAGTTTGGTGTCAGAAGGGAGTGGCTGAAATGGATTCCATACTGAATAATGTCAGGCTTACGGCGTTTCTTGAACACGGGATTCTCAAAGTGTGGGTTTGTAAATCTCTACTTTGGAAACGGAGCGATTTTCAAATAGAGCCCCAGAACCCCAGAGAGCTGTCTTTAGGAGGCTTCAATCTTTCTAGAGCACCTATCTTGTGTGTCTATAATGGCTCCAGTTTAACAAGGCTCCATAGCATTTCAAGAGAGAAAAAAAACCCTCTTTTATTAAGCCTGTAAACTAAAGTGACCATAGTGATAGAATGTGCTGCTGTGGGTACCCTGTAAATCCCCTGAAAAAAAAGGCAAAAAAACCCAAAAAAAAAAAAAAAAAACCCCAAAAGAAGAATCTCCATGATGAAATGAAATGAAATATTTTTTAAACACGTAGCCAATGTCCCAGGTGGTATGAAGAAGCCCTGTGGTATGCTGAAAGGCTTGATCTTTCTAAGCATTATGAATGCTGATTTAAATGATTGGGTGAAAGCTGAGGAAGTTATGGCTGAAATTTTGGCTAAAGATGACAGGTCTGGGTTTCAAGTTGCACAAAGCAGTCTGAGGGATTAAGCCAACAAAACCCACTCAAAGATATTCAGTTTCAAAAAGGGTAATCTTCGTATCAGTGATTCACACTCAGACAATGGTGAGGATTCCTCATTACTCTGACTTTGCCATATTAATCTTACTTTACAAATACATGCAGTGATTTATATCATGTTTAATTAACTGATTGAGGGCTCCTGTGGTAAAATGGCATCACATTAAGCTCTGTCCTTATGGCAAATGCGAATCACATCTTTAGCCTTGCAAGAACAAAATATCATGGGATTCACTGATGACAGGATGTAGGAATCGAAATAAGGTCCCTCCTGTTGTTTGAGAATCCAGTAAGGGTGGCTGCCATATGCTCATCATTTCCAAGGGAAAAAAATGACAGGATAGAAGAAAGAACTGCTCTAGTTCATCCAATATGTTCAAATCTCAGATGAAAATGATTGTACAGCAGTTCTGTACTGAGGCCAAGTTTTACATGAAAGTGCATAGCAAACTTTCAGAAAGCTTATAATGAGAGATCTTTCTAATGTGATTTTTTCCCCTTGTATTTAAATAAACTGCTGCGTGAAATTACTCCTTTTTTAAAGGAAAAAAAACCCAAAACATACAGAAAAAAAGAACTAAATAAAGAAACTCTTCTCTGCCAGCAACATAAGATGACACAAAATTAACTTAGCTTTTGCTATGAAGAGTTATTCCCCTCAAGCACTCACAACCTGTTTTTGAAGATAAAAACTACAACTGTTATCGTCTGATAAAATTAGATGTTGTATATACTTTGCTACTAACATTACCAAGATTAAAAGCCTTGTTTACATTATTACACAGTTTCTTAAAATTCAGAAAGCGTTTTACTTTTAAAAGCTGCCTTATTAAGAGATTGTGGTTTTATACTTGCAAGGAACCTTACACCCAGTAGATTCCCTAGCAATTGACAAGTCATTTTACATGAGTCACAGTTTGCTCCCAGGAATTCAGTGGACTTTTTTGCAATTTGTTTCTATGGCAAAGAGGATAACGGTGGGATGGGAGAAGCAAGTTTTGCATTTTGCAAAGCCATTAGGAGATTTCAGAGACATTCCCATTCCTAGTCGGGACCAGGACTTTTTCAATTTTATACACAAGAATGAGAGATGAGCAGAGAGTATTTAAAAAGTGGGAAAAGCACAGAGTGCTGTCTGCTTTGCCATTTTCTCCCATTTTGCCTCAAGCCTTAGCCTGGTCCGACACATCAGGGACACACCAGATCTCAAGATCTGCTCACTAGCAGGGTTCCACTTGGCATAAACTGTTAAATGCACAGCAAGCAAACAACTCAAAAGCCTTGTCTGGGGCGCTCTAAATCTCACGTTCAAGTCCCCAGGCCTGAACCTTGATTTTCCACATTCCAGGTGAGTGCCCTGACCGATCACGGCGCTACCTGATACTCCAACTTTGCCATCTCCTTCTGGTCTCGACCAGAAATTCCATCCGACGGCTGACAAATCTCTTCTGATGAAAGTTTCTTTGAAATTGATACCTGCCTGCAAAAAAAAAAAAAAAAAAAAAAAAAAAAAAAAAAAAAAAAAAAAAAAAAAAAGAAAAAAAAAAAGTTTCAGTTTCCTCAAACCAGCCTTTTCAATCAAAGAAAAATTCCCAATCCCTTCTAACCATTTTGCTGATGGTTAAAATTGAGCCACTTGTATATCTGGGCAGGGCTGGTGAGTTTGGCAATGCAGCCCAAAGTTATTTTTGCCTACAAACACCTGGGCAAACCATTTTTCCAAGCACCAAATCTGCCGGAGAGGTGACTTTGTAACGTCGTGCTCCTGTGCCCCTTGCTCTTCCTTTATCAGGAGTCCCTAAGCTTTCCTGCTGCTAGAAACATTAGCATGGTTTTGTGATTAGAACAATTATGTACACTTTAGAGACAGTCACTCATCCTGCCCCTGCTCAGGTCTCTTAGAACTGAGTGAAAATGGTAATTTTTTTTCCCCCTTGCGATACATATAAATTCCAAATCCTGTCGTGTGTCTTCTCAAAATTTCACCGTGAAGAAACACCCTTCTCCCTTCCCTCTGCCCCCACTACAGCAACTGATATCTTTAGAAGTTCTGAAATTATTTTCCAAACATTCACTGACAAGATATCAAAACCAGCCTGGTTTGTGCTTACTTAGTAGGAGAACTGCTATAACAATAACTGAAAATAAGTGTCTATTATTTCATACCTTCTGTTAATAATTTTCAAGCTTACGGGGATTTTGACGCCTGTGCCATTAGCCCACGATAATTTGTGTTAATTTCTGAAGTTCTGAAATGCATTTCTAAACTGAAAACATCTTTTCAAAGGTATTTCTAGGTAAAGGAATTCAACATAATCCATAATGATTTCTTGCCAGAAAAAAAGAATGTCTAAATATTCTAATAATTCTGATCCAATGCCAGGAGAAATTCAAAACTGATTGCACATGGAAGAGCATTTTGGTGCTGAACAAACTGATTTTAAGACAAAGATATCTCCTGAGATTATTTTCACATTCTATGCAAAATTAGCTACGTGTAAAACATAACTTTCATTTTACTGTTTTAACAGGCCTTTTAAAAGTTTCGCATATATAGATATAGATACAAATATTGATAGAGACATATGTAACATAAAATATCCTGAGCAAGGATGATTAACTATTTTTGGCTAATTTTTTGCCTGAAATTTGCTATTAAGTACTTTGAGGGTTAAACTGCATTACCCTTCAAAAATAGTTCACATTTGAATTTTTTAATATTTAGAGTAGATCTTTAAGCTATGTAAAAGTACCTTGAAATATGTGCAGGTCAAAGTAAAGCTTCATTTTAAATATTTCAAATTGTTATAGTTACTGCGTTGAGATAATATGACATTTACAGTAATTGCTGAAATTCCAATTACTTTCAGTAAAAGCCGCTTCTTTTGCAAGCTGTTAAAAAATATAAAGGTGCATTGGATAGTGCATTGCTGGAGACAGAGTCTGCAAGTAAAGGCAATTAAATGTGAGTTTGATGATACACAATGTACTGGACTAACATTAAAAAGACTTTTCCATGTTTGACTGTTTACCAGTTTTGTCTTTAAATAATAGTCTTCTTTTGGCATGTAATGTATATCTGCTTGCACTAAACATAATTTATGAATATTTTAACACATGTGTACTCAGTGGGGTGTATTATCATACTGATATAAATAGAATTAATGAGCAGTCAACCTGCCACATGTCATGACATATGACAGGGCAGCCAGAGCATGGGAATAATTCTTTCTGTTTCATATTAGAGCTTCTTTTCCCAGTTGAATTTTTGTTCCCAGATGCCAATGGACCTAATTTTCTAAGGACCATTTACAAAAATAGTAAGAAATTACAAACCTGGACTAATTTATCTTGGGTCACTTCAAAGAATGATTATTTTCATGCCATTTCAAGTGCATAAATAAGCAGGTTCAAGGAAGTGGCTTTTTTTTCCAGTTAATTTTTAGGTTTTTCACAATGAGAGGTTAGAAATCTGCCTGAACTTCCTTTCTTGACAAGCAAACATTCTATTTGTTGTTGATTTTGAATTTGTTTCAATGTCATGCCATCAGTTTCTTCTGTTAAGGGTCTCGAATATAATGACTGTCCCAATACAAAGATGACATGTACCAGGTAAACAGTTATTTTGCAGAAAGAAATACGGGTGCAGGTAGGTAATATCCTTTTAGCCAATTATTCATTCCAATTTCAAAGGCTAGGTATCTCATGAATGTAACTACTAACTTTTTTTGATAAAGATACAAAGTTGACCCAACACGCAGAATACCAGGCTAGGCCAGATCCCCTGACTGGCTCTTTATGTGAAAGAAAAAATATTGAAATGTAATATCAATTCTGTTTACAAACAGCTGCTCAGCCAGTTAAAAGCTAAGGTTCATAACAAAATTAACAAGTTAGTATCAGTCAGACTGATCAGCTAACATCTAATTAAAGATCGCTGACTTGAAAAGTTTTCTTTTCACCAAAGGATGCAAATGTCCTTTGATGTCACGGTGCTGGGCTGCTGAAAACAGGGAGGAAGGTACATGCCCTATTCTTCCTCCTTTCTGATTTTAAATCACTTTTTTAAAAAATTATTTTACTGCCCATGAATCTTTGAAGTCCTGACTCATTTTCCAACAGGAACAAGAAGGTCTCCTAAAGATGGATCTAGTTCAGGGATGAAGACTTGAAAGCCGTAAAAGAGACTTATATTGGACTCATAATTATATTAAGGGACAAGGGGACACTCTGAGTTTTTGTGTCCAACGCTTTTCCCGGCAGGGCAGCGCGTCCCTTGGGAACACAGCTCTGTCACTCTCAAAGAAAAGGGGCACCATCTAGTGCTTTTTTGGAGGAAAAGCTGCTAATACCAGTAGGGATGTAGTGGGGAGGGGAGGGAGGAACACACGAGGGGGAGGGAGAAGAAATGACACTCCATTTTTTTTCAAAAGACAAAGAAAACCTGTTGGCCTGTTTCATCTTCCATTTTGAGGCACAGCAGTATTTAGCTTCAGGCTGTAAGTAAAAATTGTCAGCTTTCACAAGGTGGAAGGACGGATTCCTAACAGCTAAAATAATATATACAATTTCAAATGGAGAGGGGGGTTGGTATACAGATATTATTTTGCTTAATAAGTATTTCTTCTGTCTATTACTACACTTAAATATTTCCCTATCAGTCCTTTTCATTATATATTCTCTCTTTTATTAATCTAAAGATAAACCTTTTTAAGTAATTTTCACTTCATTGAAGACTAGACTGTGCTGTAAAGTTCCTGGAAATGTTCTTGCAAATAATCTTTCCAGAGTTCACCCAACATAACAAAGAGATTCTATGAAAAATGATTTGTAGCACAAAATCGTTCACAGTGCAATGAGATCAAGTTAACCACTGATACTGCTAGAAAAAGGCTTGGGAAGTTTTATCTGATTGGCAAAATATGTTCGTATCTGAGTCCAGAGAAAGAGTGCCCTTTGATAAAATTTCACAGTACTAAAGTCTCATTATCTGGATGATTTTTGAAACCTCTTTGAAAACAACAGGAGGAGGGACGAGGAAATTTCTGCTGCTGTAGTTTAGGGAATAGATGACTTTCGAAGAATTGTGAAATAGTAGCTCAATGTTGTTTAATTTATTGAGACTATGAAATGACAGAAATCATGTTAGTCAAACTAATAAGTGCCCAGTGAAAATAACCAATGTTTCAAAAGTACATCTGCTCCTTGGGACCCCCAGGCTGGAAAAGTTTGTTGTGAACTACGGAAGCTTCTGCCTTCAGACACCCAGAACAATCCCAGCTCTACACAGGGTCAGGGCTCTGGACATGCTGAAAAATTGAATGCGCAGATACTCCAAAAAAACACAGTTAAAATCAGCGCTTGTTTTTAACTTCTGGGCATAATCTTGGATTCCCTGAGTGCTTCAATCTCTTACTCAAATGTGTTGTAGCAACAAGAGAATGCCAGACCAGAGCATAAGACTAAATAAACAAGAAATATTTCTACTAGGATAGTGCTGAGCAAAGCAAATATGTGGCTTGGTGAGTAATTCTCAGAGGGAAGCCTATCCCAGGAAACAAAAACAAAAATATATTTTACGTTGCTAAAGGGGTTTTCTTGGGATGTTGATCATGCCTGTTAAAGAGACTTCTCGCACAGGAAAAAAAAAAAAAAAAAAAAAAAAAACCCAAAAATGCAGGTGTAGAATTAAGAGAGTTGACTAAGAGCAGGTAAGTTGGGAGCAAATATCAGTAAAAATGTCAGATTCCCAAATCCTACAATGGGCTAGGAACCACATGCAGCTCCTGACAATCACTCAGGAGTGCTCTGGTCTAATGATCTGACCACAGGCTGGGGAACCACACCTGGGGGACACTTGCTCTGCAGCAGATTTCAGCATTCAGGGCTTGCTGCATGGTTATTCTGAGCATCCTTGTTCTCTAGTTAAATTATGAGCTGGGAGCTTCTGCTCTTTGCATCATGGACTCAAGTCGCTTCGTTTTAGGCACCTGTATTTTCAAATGGCACGATTTAACCTCTCTGTGCCTCAGTTTCCACGGCTGTAAAACTTGATAGCTACGCTTACCTTGCATGGGTGTCAGGAAGATTATTTCGGGTCTCCAGAGAACTTTGAAAAGGAGAAGCAAACCGAACTGAATTTATGTATTATTTGTCATTTTTTTTATCCCATAAAAAGGAATTCAGATGCAGCCCAGACTGTGAACTATAACAAAATGTTCACCTGAGTCTTCCTTATGGCTCTAATGACAAAAGAACTGGTGAATTCAGCATGGCTTTGCAGGAAGAAAGCAGCTCCCCCACCTACTGACCTGGCAACACTCAGGGTAAGTAAACAGTTTATGTCCTAAATAACCACAGTATTTACTAACTTATTATTCTATATGTTTCCACTTTCTTTTTTAATTGAGTGCTGTTCACTGTGTATTTCTGATGGTTAAAAACCCCAATCTTAAGCAGAAGAATCCCTGAGAGGGAACTTACTCTACTGGGAACAAAAAAAGTTGCCAATAAAAATCCCTCTTCGGGGTTTTCCTCTGTACAGAATAAACCTCATTAGATTCCAGGCTGACTCAATCTCTCCTTGGCAGGTTTCAGATCTTCTAGAATTGATTAAATGAGCCCATTAGAAAAGTCTACACCAGTTTATCTCTAAACCTGAAGAATAATTGGACTTTACCTGATACGTCCCCATTAAAATCATCCACTTGCCTCATGTTAGGTACCTTTGCAAACTCTTAATATGTCTCCAAGTATTTTGTCTGAAGCTTCCCATCCCTTGCTCGATGTGTGCTGTTTGTCTCTGCTCTTCCCAGTGTCACTTCCCTGACTCTACATTTCAGTGAAACCCTCTGGTAATGACAGCACTGGAGTGATAGTGTACTTTCCTGATTTCCCATTAATAGTAGCTCTTGATCCAGCAATGAGTGCCAGCTCAGTGGCAGAAGGATGCTTTAATATTTTCTAGAGGTAAAAGGGCCGGTTCAATTTACAGCCGTGGCTAACTCAGCAGTTTTGCTCTGTCTTGGCACAGAAACGGATGCTTTAGTTAAAACAAAGCCAAAAGGAAAAAAACAAAACAAAACAAAACAAAAACAACAACAACAACAAAATGTCCTGCCCCCGCCCCCAAAAAACCCCCAACCTTATTTTGCTCAGTTTCATGCCAAATAAAATACAATTGATTTTTTTCCTCCCTGAGGAAACTTGTAAAAACTGCAAAATGCAAGGAGTTAGAATAACTGAGGTAAAGGAGGGAAAAGAGAAAGGGTTAAAGAGCAGCATCAAAAAAGGAAAACAATTTGTTTTTCTATTATAATAAGACACACATAATCACAGGCTATCCAGCAATACATGTACCCTTGCTGAAGAGCTGCTGCTATTCCACATTAACCTTTGGTAGCGAGAAGTGTATTTCCCCTACTGTTTTTCACAATAAATTACGTTATATCTGGCATCCAAAGCTCTAGGAAGTGTTCAGCCAGCTGGAAGCACCAGATTGGCCCAACATCCCCAACGTTCAGATTATAAATAAAGGGTACCTCATACTGCTCGTGTAACAAAAACAAGAAATGCAAAGGAAGGGCAACTTCCCCCCTGCCCACAGAAGCAAAAAGCGTTGGTTGGGGAATGAAGAACAGGAATTCCAGAGGGCAGGGTTCCTGCAGAGAGTTGCAGCCCCCAGCACTTCAACCTTCAGACAAACGCAGGACTTCACCGTTCGCATGTTTGCTGAGGATTTGCACCTAAAAAAAAAAAAAAAAAGCCAAGGGGAAGTGTATCTGGCTCTGCTCTTCCCAGATGGTATAACCACACAAACACAGGCTCGCACAGACACATATCTTCCCGCTCTTTAGGCAGCATTGTCTGTTCTCTTCCAGCCGTGAAAATAATTAGCTCAACCACAACCTCGGTTTCAGAGGATGTGGTCAAACGTGGCACGCTGCATGTTTCTCCCACGCCCCCAAATCAAGGGATATTATGGCTATGAGTACGTAACAGCGTTGTGATAAAGCTGAAGGGAAACCCTGCCTGTTATGGACTGGAAGGTGAAGATATCAAATAGGAAGAGAACGAAAGACTGTCCCAAGACACAAACTCCAATATCTGAGAAAGGTTATAAGTGGGCATTTTGGGTCCAACTGTTCTCAAGGAAATCACTTCATTAGCTTCAGTGGGAACACAACTGAACAAGTGCTGAGAGCTGCTAAACCAGCTCTACAGATGGAAAAATTAACCTCATCTATTTATTCTAAGGGCTAGACCATGGTGGTCTCTGGTGAGGATGTAATGGGAAGTCAGATACAAGGAGCTGTTCTCCTCTCCACTCCTTTTTGGTAGGGGCTGGCCACAGCTGCAGCGCCTGTGCTCTCCTGAGGGCAAGAATTAGCCCCAAATTGGTATATTCCATCTTCATTACTCCAGCTATTATATAAACATGGCTATATGCTTGCTTACTTAAGCTGAAAAATGGAAAAGAAGAATTAAAATTAGGGTTAATAGAGCCAGACAGAGTATTCCCCATTTACTTTGCCCTCACCATGGCTGCTTCAACCCTTCTGCCTTGAGTGGATGCTTCCCCCACACAAAAGAAATGTTTTTCTCTTTTCTTCTCTCCTCCCTTCCCTTATTTTTTTTTTTTCCCTTGGTGCCCTCTTCTCTCCCACTGTTACTGCTGCTGTGGCTGTCTAACTTTGTCTGTCTAATGTGCAGCTTGAGATTTTTTGATAGACACTAAGACAGGAGCTATCCCTCCCATATCTATAACACCATGGGTAACAGCTCTGCAGAATTGTACTAATATTTCTTTGGAAATTTCCTTGATCTTGTGATGAATTTCATGACTGGAAGGATCTTGAAACTGGGAAAAGGAATGGCCGTAAATATGTCTGTCGTTGTCTGTCCATCTCTCTCTCCCTAAAGCTGGTCTGTGCCTTATTCTGAAAATTCCCATTTAATTCCCCTTTAAGCAACTGAGATGCCGCCTGAAGAGCCTCTGGTCTATTGGGATTTGAAGGCCTGAAAGGGTTGCTGTGGTGAAACACATGCCACAGAATAAACCAGGTGCCCTGATTTATTTCAGGACCGTGTAAGTATTTGGGCTCCTCAGTGGGGCAGAGGGGAGGCTAGGCTGAGTGCAAGAATCACAAGTTTGGTACTGCCTGCACATCCCAGGTTTAGACAACTCTTCCATACTTTTAGTGGCTGATGTTTCCCACTCAAAAAGCAGCTTGTTCAAATCCAGTTGTCCCCCAATAGACTGTTTGGAGTTTTGTAAAGAAATGGTACTCCATCCCAAAGAAAAATCCCAGATGTACCATTTTTCTCTAACACTCGTTGTACCAGCATGAGAATTTTCAAAGAAAGACTTGGAGAAAAGAGGCAGATCCACATTGCATTCCTGATTTTGTTTCCCACTGTTGGGGACAACTTACTGCACAGCTTGTTTAAGGATTCTGGATAGTGTATTCCCAGCAGACATTTCCTGTACTAAGATGTTACCAAAAGGGAGTATTCAAAACGCTACTTATCTGCACATAATCACTCTATCACGCCATGTATCCTTTATTTTAATTCCTACTCGCTTGCTAATTACACACCACACTGAAGGTCTCACAACTGCTCCCCTTTCAGCAGCTTTGTTTGCAAAGTGTCTGGCAATAATCTCCCAGCAGTGTATTATCATGCCCTTTTCATCACACTATTTAATCAATAGGGTAATGACCTCATATAAGCCAGTTCCAGGACCTAGCCATGCCATGCTAAATAAATGAAACAAACAAAACTTCGGGCTACGTGCCTCCTGTTTTAAAAACCTGGATGCGAACTGTTACAGCATTAAAAATTTTTATAATATAAAGAAATGACAAATTCCTCACATCTCTTGCCAGGAAAAAAAAAAAAATACATATATGTATATATATAAAAACGAAAACCATTCTACAGCACTGTGGGGAAATGGCTGGTTTCTTTAAACTGACATAATTGCAAAACATGTGTGTTCTTGGTCAAGTGTTCACAGGAAGATTTATACTGATAACACTGGAAACAACCCTTTTCCCCCATTACATCACATCATCACTTACAGGACCGAATGGTGACCATCACAGCTAATGGGATGAAATCACATGCAGCCCACTTCCAAAGCAGAGGTTGGAACCAGCGTTCTTTTCAAAAGGATTTCTGTTGTAGTGAGCAGAAGGAAAGCAGCTTCTCTCCATTTCCTGAGCTGTAAACTCACAGAGTGTGGCTCACTTTGATTTGTATCCCGTGTCTGGATTATACTCTGCCTAATAAAGTGCATGTGAGATGTGCTTAGTAATGTGTGAACTCTGGAGCACATGTAGCATCACTCTGGTGAGGCAATTCTCTTGTCCAGAGGAATGGGGTAATAAATTGGGTCTGTCTGCTCTTTTTAACCACCACTTTTCCTAATACTAGTAGGAATTTAATTTCTGAAGTAATTTTTTTTTTTACATCAAATTTTCTTGTAACTGGTCAACAGAGAGAGGAGCACAACTGACTATCTGGCACATGGAGTGACTGTGTATCCCTTCTATTCTTTGGGAAATCAGGGCAAAATATCTACAAAGGAACAGAAATTTCACCCCACAAAACCTCCGATAAAATGGCTAGGAGAAAAAATAAACTTTTTTCATGACCTTAGCACAGCTGGAGTAGTTCAGGGACATCTGAAAAGAGGATAAGTATGCACTAGAAGAAGTATAAACCACATAATTTTGTGTTACCGTGGTAGTATCACCATACACTGCTTTCACATGAATGGAGATCCCTCCAACCCAAATAGCGTGAAAGAAAAAAGGTAGATTTTAATCCGTTTCATCCCAGATATTAACCGAAACAAACCAATATAACTTGAGACAAATCTTTACTGGAAATTTTTCGCTGCGCCAATGCCGCTTAGGCTCTTTTGGCACCTTCCTTTTAGGTGTGTTATGAAAATGACAACGTGCCAGTCATCCAAGCTGTCGGCATCCGCTAAAATCTGTTCTGAGGCAGAGTAATTTACACTTGGATGAACACCTCCCAAGAAGTAATCACATAAATACCTTCACAATTAAATGCAACTCACTGCTGGTTAGGTGACTCCTGTAATGAGCCTAAGTGTGATCTGTCCCAATGATCTCAAACGGTTTCAGTGCAAATGCTCTTTTAAGGTGATGTAGGAGATGTCGGAGTGGTAACTATGTAGTGCTGTGAAGCACTCGCTGTGTTGCAAGATATTAGTTCTGGAGTACAAAACTGCATTTTGGAAAATATTCTCTCAAAATGTCCTATGTCAGACTAGTCTGGAAAAGTAGGAATTTTATTTTTATATCTATATATATATATATAGATATATAGATATATATATATATATCTCCTCAGACCCTTAATGAACTGAAATTCTCCAACTGGCCCATTTGTTAGTCTGGCCCCTGCAAAACGATTACTTTCATAATGCAGAGGAAGAAATAGTGGACAGTAGCAAAAAAATGAAGGAAGTTATAAGACTAAGAAAGAGAAGAAAGAAAATTCCAGACACCTCCAACAATGAGTGGTTTCACTTGACATTAACTGGATCCCTGATACTTTTCAGAGGGCTCAGAATTAGGCAGTGTGAAATATCCTTGCCAGGTAACACCACCTTGCTCTCCCATGAAAATCTGCCCTTGGATTACCCAGAAAAAAAAAAAAAAAAAGGACATATCATTGGACTATTTCTCTAATCCATCTTTACAGAAAATAAATTATTCCTCTAATTGTTGACAGTTACTATTTGTTAAGTTACTAATTGTTGGCAGTCTACTATTTGTAAAGTACAACAAATCCTGATGCATCCTGTGAAAGGATCCACTTCTACAATGGCAACACATCCCTCCAACAGATGAACAGGAGTGGCTGGAATTAAATATACAACCCTCTGTCCTTTGAGATGCTACTCAAAATCTGGCAGAAGGACCAGGTGGACAGGACAGCAGTGACTTGCCTTCACAGCTCATCACTTTGGTACCAGGTAGATCAGCATTTTGGTATTTCAATTGCCACCAATAGTTTCCAAGATAACACTGACTCGAATGAACGCTCTCGCAAGAGTATCTCTTGTCTGTCAGGTAGTTTTGAGTTTTGGAGAGTCTCCATATCAGGAAAACACCATTGCGTACATTTTCTCCTCTTGCTTTTGCTCCGCAAGCATTCTTTTAATTTGAAGGCAAAATTCCTTATTCCAGAGCATTCTGCTTATGCAACAGTATTAAATGAAAAGGATCAGTTGGTTTCCGTCTCTTACCATGCAAGTAGTACAAGGTCACAGCTTTCCTTTCAGCCATGCAAGCCTCTCTGCAGTCAGAGGGCAACAGAGCACCTTGGTCTGTTTGTTTTCCTCCAGAAATCTCTATTCTACAAAGAAAAAGAAATGAGGAAGATGAAAAAAAAAAAAAAAATCAAAAATGTGGTAACATTTCTTCAGATACTAAAGAAAAAAAAAAGTTTAAAACCATGCATGTTCGGAAAGAGAAACACACAATCTGATATATATATGAAATGTTTCCCTTTAAGCCCTAATAAAAAAAAGAAGAAAAAAAAGTAAAAACAAACAAACCAAAGTAAAAAACAAAAACACCAAAAAACCCCAAACCATTACCTCCACTGTGCAGGCTGCAGGACTTAACCTTTTGGACAAGCTGCATTGAAAGAACATCTTATCAGAAATGGCTCTAAGTCATCCTGAGACCTCCTGATGTCTGATCAAGGACTGAAGGAGGACCTCAGAGAAAAGTCCATCTGATATAGATGGGGCGGAAGCAAATTAAAAAAAAAATCTAAGACATCAGAGCCTCAGATTTTTCACAGTTTGGATGTGTGTCAATATTAAAGTACAAAAAAGTAGGGATTTGATAAAAGGATCTGATAAAAAAGCAAAAGAGGCATATAAGTGATAACTAACCTGATAGAGAACTAAAAGGGATAATCAGATTAAAGCTGATCCACATGGGTTTCTGGAAAGCAGATTTGTCAAGCTAAATTGATACCATTTTCTGATGTGATTACAAATGAGACTGCTAAAGGCAACCATCTTGATAGATGCCTGTGAGAGGACTGGCTTTGCATCACTCCACAGTTTGACTGAAAAGCTAAAAAGCGTAAGAGATGGGATCCATCCACAGTAATTATAGCTGTCTAAAAGTTTGGCAGCTTGTCTTAACTTCTCTATGTTCCCATTATTGTCTATGAAAAGAAAAAGACACTGTCAAAAAGTGATTTATGGTTCTTCAGATAAGTCCGCTACATCTTTCTGCAAAGGTCTCCATCTCTCTCTCTCTGTTGACTTTTAGGAGCTCAGAAAACTAGCAATCATTAGAAACTAATTTTTGGATGGTTAAAATGAGGTAGAGTGAATCAGAATGGCATCCTAAACAACTTAAAAACGATGTAGCAGATAAATCTAACCCATCATTATGTGGCTGGGGAGCAAGACACTAGCATTGGAATTGGCTTTTGCCTCCTAGACTATTTTTCCCTTTTGTTTTTTAAAAAATCACATTTTCGCAATATGGGAAGATGACCAGAAAATGGACAATAATGGAGAAGACAGTCGGATTAGGTGAGCATGACCAGACATTATATGCTTCAGTACACCTAACAGGAAGGCCACGGATCAGGGAATTAATATAATGACGCAGATTTAATGAGGGAAGACTCAACTCAGGAAAAAAGAGATCCCAAAGAGGAGGCAAGTTTTTGGAAGGAACACAGGCCATGACAAGTAACCAGATTACTATGAATTTTTAGAGTACTGCTAGAAAACTGCTAAGAGTACTGAATTTTTCGGGTAACAAAGAGCTACTATGCTCATCAGATGCATGAACAATAATAAATGGGGGTAGGGAGGTTGCGTTATCTTATTTTGCATCAGTGAAATTGACTAGTAGTTTCATCTTGTTCCTGATGTTGTTTTAAGAAAGACTATGAAAAATTCCATAGATTACGAGAAAGCCAGGGGAGCAATTATGGTCTTAGAAAACATATCATACTACAAGAGACTCAAGGCACTCAATCAATTAACTTATCAAAGCAAAAGTTAAAGAATGATTTGATCACAGGCTACAAGTGCCTCCCACAGGGAACAAAAAATTGATAATAGAGGGCTCTTCAATCTAGCAGGCAAAGAAAGAACAAGATCGAAGGGCTAGAAGTTATAGCAAGACTAATTCAGTCTAAAAATAAGGCGCATGTCTAAAAAATTTAGGGAATAACTTGAAATAACTTGCCAAGAACTATGATTTATTGTCTGTCACCAGAAATAGTTTTAATCAACACCTGGCCTTATTAGAACTTCATACTTCTATCTCTAAGGTTATTAATATATTCATTTTAAGAATCTCACAACATTACTATCGAGAAAAAGAGTAAATGTTGTACATTGGGAAGCGTGGGCTGCAGTTCATAAACAGCCAAGAGATTTAATTTCCATTTGACCACCAACTCACAGACCTTCTACCATGAAGCTTCCCAAACTGAAACACCTTCTTACTACTCCACAACTGTACAAACTTTTTTGATTAATGAGTTTTAACTCAAAGTGGATTGTGCTAAAATTAGGAAGCAGGAAGAAATCATAATTTGCAATTATCCCTTGCAGAAATACCTCAGTACAATACTTTTGAGTCATTTTAGGCATACCATTGTTTTCCAAATGCAAGCGTAAAACACAAATCACAATATGGTAAAGATGTCTCAGTAGGCAATTAAAAATTAATCAGCTAATTAGATCAAATGAACAAGAAAATAAGGCTCAGGAAGACATCCATTCTAATTAACATAATATTAAGTTACAAAAGACTTTTTCAGGCAAAAAAATAGTCATCTTTATTTCAAATACCAAACCAATCAATAAAAGGAAACAGTTAGTTCTTACCTTGTTATCCCCATGACCAAAGCCAAAAGGAAATGACAGTGAGTCAACTGCCTGTGCAACTGTATTAATTTCTTATTATTTCTAATCTTGTTAACTATTCGAATCCACATTTTAACCAGCTCGTATTGAATTTATGGGGATTCTACCTATATTGTGCTTGTTCTATACTTGTTGTGTCTCGTAACAATATTCTAGGTGCTTAAAAACAAAACTAATGGAATCCAAAGTCTCACCTAAGTTTCTCCTCAGCTAGGTGACTCCTAACTCAAGCACAGGGCTTTGCCATGGAGACAGAAGATGTTTAAAGTAAGAAAAAAAAACCAAAAAAACCCCACCAAACCTGAGGGATTCTAAAGTCTGTGTTGGGGATGATAAGATATACTCTCAAGAAAGGAAATAGCATTATAGGACACCTTATTGAATAAACCTCACTGGTTAAGCGGAAATGCTCGGGCAATCAGACAAGGAACGGGGCATGGCTGAACCTAATTAGATAGATTGAATAGATTAAAAATACCTGCTATTATAGGACAGTTCCTAAAATATTTTTTCACATGTCATATTACTCCAGCAAGGACCAACCACCCCAACCTTCCAGCTGGAGTCACGGGACACATGCCACAGACTCCTGGGCACGCCAGACAATTTGGCAGCTGAGAGACGACCATGACTCCCTGCCCTCCAGTGCAGCAGCCATGTGGATGGTTCCCTGCACTACCCCCAAGCAGAGCAGCCCTTCACAGATCTGTAACGTGTTATCCAGATTCACAATGCCCAGTGGCACCTTTGCCAAGCAAACACAGCTTCCCTTTCCATCTTGTGAGACGACCTGGTTTGGGAACAATCCTTGAACTGCTCAAGAGCTGCGTGGGGTGCAGTGTTACAGGCCAGGCAGGACACAACTGCATTATTTACTTTTTGGGGGGGGGCAAAAAGAAATCTAGAAACACTATGCAGTGGTTTAGAAGCAGGCTTTGCAAACCAATTCCACAATGAATGTATTTCACTTTGATCACCCCTTCTAGCCCGTAACAAAATTGAGGCAGTATTTTGTTTTGCAGAAATTAGTACCTTCAAGACCTGCAGTGGAGTTATTATTTCTGCTAGGGATTGCACTTCCTTTCTGATCCATGGCTGTAAAATCCAGAGGGACAGAACAGCACAGAAAATTACTGCAAAGATGTAGTGTGACATAGGAAGAGTCAGAGGCATTATGTGTGAACAACACGACAAAAGGAAAAGCCATCTGGAAATAAATGAAAAAATTAATAATCAAAAGGGTGTCTAATTCTTATCTGGCCACTTGTTTGCTCACTCTATGAATTCAGGCCACCAAGCCAAGGCATATAAAGCTGGAAGGGACACTGAGCCCAGAACTCAATCCTGCTTTAAGGAAGGTGCCATTCCTCAAGGAATGCTTGATGAAGCAATCATTCCAGAGAAAGAAATTCTTCCGCCAGAAAACAAGTGAGGCGTCAGAAACATAAATTTTTCTCTTGCTTCATTCCTGAAACCAGGGCTCTAAAATCCCAAGTCAAACCTCCACATCCAGTCCAAGCTTGGTGTTGTCACCGAAACAACTAATAATGGCAGTTAGGGCACCTCTGGGACCATGAGGAACTGATCACGGGCTTCAAATCACTATACAGTGATTACAAAACTGCTGTTGGGAGAGGGTAACTTCTAATCACTCCAACATTAAAAGCAGCAGCAGTTTATGTTGCATAATAAGGGTCACACACACACACACACACACACGGAATAAGGAGACTTCACTGTTAAGCATTTCCATGTAAACTGTGGCTTATATTAAATGGAATATAGGCTCAATGGATAACATCTAGAATTTATAAAATGAAAGACTCAAAAAAGGTGCTTTGGTAGCAGAAATTGTTTTTTCAATCTCAATCTATGAACCCCTGACACAAAAATAGTCTGTCCAGAAATTGCTGAGTATATTGGAGAAACACAGAGAATGACTATGTTTGGAGAATTTTATTCTAGTTTGATCATTGATTTTTTAGTATGCTATTTAGGCTAAACATTCTCCTGGAACAGATGTATCATCAAAAGCTAAACCTGCTTTAAATATATAAGCAGTGAACATTTTCTTCTCCAGAATTTGTGATTAAAAAGCTCTCCTTTCTGACCATCCACTGCTTTGTGTTTGGTAGCTGACAAAATACTTCACTAATTTACACTGTAGCATGGGAGAGTTTTAGCAAGTCAAGGTCTGAAACACAGCACAATCACTCATGAAAAAAATCATCTACATGATATATAGCAGATCAACCTTTGTCAGGCTTTCCAATCAAGCTGGAAACTTATTCTTTCTTGTTCTTCAAAGAATCCTCTAACTTGTTTTCCTATAAGGGATTAAAAAAAATCCAGAAAAAAAGAGAACAGAACAGAAAACCTATGTCTCACTACTTGATAGCCTGGAGCTGTAATACGGCAGGATCAACAGACTTAAGCAAAACAAAAGAAAACAAAATCTTGCCATGATTTCTATGATCGGTTTTTGATCCTTGTTCATATCTTCTTTTCATATATTAACGGTAAGGTAGCAGATGGTGCATCTCAGCTGGGAGAGCACATCCTCCATGCCACAGCGAACAATAATAGTACGGACACGAGTGAAACACAGCGAGGAGCTCTGAAAACTCCTTGGCACGAGGGGAGATGCAGCAAGTAACTGAGTGGGTGGGTGATGTCTGCCTCAAGACTCCTCCTGCTCATTCCTCAGTGCCAGCCTCACTGATGTGGGCCCAGGTGATCATCCCTGCTCCAGAAGAAGCGGCTGAACTGTCTCCAGGCAGGGGTGCACTGAAGCTGACTGGCCCAGCTAAGGTGTAGGGCATAAGTCTCCACTGTCTTGCACAACCCTGACTCCTCTCCTGAGTGCAGCTCACACCGATCACTGGACAATGGCTGTGGAATTAAGCCTACATTACAATAAATACCTGGAAGGCCCTCCCAGTGGCTATCTCCAGTTTTCTGCCAGGGGTCTGAACCTCCAGAGCTCCCTACAGACCTCTACAACATGTAGTCTCCTCATTGCCTGACCTAATTTTTCTAAATGGCTCAGCCATTTTGGCTGACAATTTCCTCTAAATGCCCAGACACCAAGCAATGGAAAATTTTCTTTAAATTCCAGTTAATGAGCAATGGAAAATGTCACTGCAATGAAGTTTTTCAGACACTTAAGTGCTCTGCTGGATCAGGTCTTTGTGAGCTACATTTTAGTCCCACATTTGATGAGATTTTCTGAGTGTGATAAATAAATTAAGATTAAGCTCTATTATAAGAAGAGAAGGGGGGAAAAAAAAAAAGAAAAAAGAAAGAGATATATGTAAAATATTTTTAATGCTTCTATGGTTCTCGGATGGCATGGCAGAGAGAAAGAGGGAAAGAGAATGCAAAAGCATAAACTAGGCTTGTATAAATTACTCTGACATTTAATAACTCTCTACTAAAAATTCCCAAGCAAGGCTACTTCAGATTTTTTTAAGGTCATGTATCATTTACTGTCTAGGTCAATTTATGCATCAGCAAAAATTGCTGCAAACCTTTCTGGACAGCACTTTAAAATTAAAGGTATATGTAACTGTTTTGGCCATATTTTTTTCCTCACCACCTTCTGCTCCACGAGCACTTCACCTTGGAAAATTAAAGTAATATTCTGTAATAAGTGAAGTCAGGATGATATTTCAAGGCAAGCCAAGGACAAGCTTTATAACTGTACTATCAAAATGCTATTAATAAAAGCAAAAATACACACAGAATGCCTGTGTTCCCCTATGGATGGAAAGAATTATTGTCCATTAAGTTAACATTTCAGATATTCTCTCAGTTTTTCCTGAGGTCCCAAAACCAGCAACAAAACAGAAATCTGTTCTTGTTGACTCATATAATCTGCTACCACATAGTGTTCCATTTTAGTAAACATTTCAAGGGTTTTTTTTTAAGAGAATATGTGGATAAACAGCATTTCCAGGATGAGAAAAGGTAGAAAATATTATACTTTCACAGTTACATTTTATAAATTTGTCTTAGTTTATTTTTGTTCAGGCCCACATGGCCCAAAATGTATTTATAAATGCATCTCACATTATGCATCTAAATTCTCTCCTCTGTTTATGTAGTTCCCCTCTCTGCTCTGCCCAATGACTCTATAGTTTTTCCCAAGACAATCCATGTTAAAATATGGAAGCACAAAGTATTATCTCCTATGAAAGCAAACACACCAGCTGAGGCAGTGCAGCAGAGAAACACCCAAGCTGGCTCTGAAAGGGCAAAGCTGGCTCTATGGAAGATATCAGGTTCTCCGAGTTACATCCTTCCATTTGCGGTGGTTAAAAAGAAATTAATTTCAAAATGAAAATGTAGTTTGGCAACAAAAAAAGCCCAAGATAGCTAACTTTGAAAATATCACAGAGCATTTAAAAACATATCAGGGAAAAAAAAAAAAAAAAAAAAAAAAAAAAAAAAAAAAAAAAAAAAAAAAAACCACAACGGTATTTGTCAAATTAATTTTATTATTTATAATAACCTCCTTGCTTTCATAAATCTTGATATTTTCATTGAAATCACTGTTATTGATTTTGCCTTCTCCCCAGTCCTAACAAGAATGAAAGATGAACTATAACACAGTCACTTCCCTTCCTTTGTTATACTGATGTGATACATTAGATATTTTGGAAAAGGCACTAATGAAACATACTCTGTCCAAGATAAAAATCCTCACTTTAAAGCTCTGTGTTCAAAGGACTTGAAAAATGAGCCTTTTTCAGTCTTATTTTCAGTGAATTCATTACACCAGTGGGAAATTCTTAGCAAACTTCTCAAATCTGCACATTTATTTAATTTCATTTTAGATTTTGTCTCATAAAATGAAGTGAAAAGTTCTCAGGCAGTTTATGCTACTATTAAAAACCAAACTAACTTTATTATTCATTCGATCTCCTCCATTATTTATCCCTTTTTGTTTGAAAGTAGGACTCACAACTGCAGCACCAGGAGTTTGCTGCAAGTCCCTGGAACACAGCCTCACCACCACAATTAGCCACTGATCCAGCTGCTCATACCACACCGAGGGAATGCAAACTCCCTCCTCCTTGAGGCTACAGCTCCACAGAGAAACCCTCCAACATCACAGGCTTCTAACGCTACATTCCTTAACTTAATAAACTCTATCAGCTCAGAGCTGAGTTCTTGAGCTGCAGTGACACACACACACTCTTAGTCGTTAGGAAAGTGGGATTTCTTTCCTGCTATGAACCTGTTTAGCTTACCTGTACATGCAGATTTTATTTTGGTTTTTCCCAGTTTTTTGGAAGAAAACTTCACGCAGGCTTAAATTGATGAGACAAGATCCTCCCATGCAGAACAAAATATCTATTAAATATGTTTCCATTTTTTTTCCCCAAAATGTTTTTACTGCATGAGTAAAACCTCACAAATGCATGAAAGACCTGTGGCAAATATTCACATCTCATGAATGGGGTTAGTGAACAATGAGCTCGGAGAAAGGAAGAAATCAAAGAAGCCACAGCAAAATTTGCAGCGCTCAGAGAATATGACAGATGTTACTTAATTTTAATTAGTGATGACAGTATTTCAGATTATGCTTGTTAACAGAAAGACACACAAAGGCAGATCACTGTACAGTACCCAGCTGCTAAGAGGTCACTGGAAAGTGGTAGGAGACATCAAGATTTGTCAGTACTTTCTAGTAAATGTGTCAATTTCAGTGTTTTGCGTTCTCTCAAGGTGTATCTACTGTTACCATAAAAAGTTTCTTCAGTGTCTATTTCAACTGTAAACAAGCAGCAGGCACATTACACAGTGCTACTGCATGGAGTCCAGGTAAGCCATTTTTAGTTACTGTATTGCAAACCAGCAATCAAAAACGTCATGCACAGCTTGGCCACGCTTTGTGCTGATGTACACATCTACCCATTTTGGTATGATAACAAGGCAGCACCAATGTTCAGAGGTCTGTGATGGATTTTGAAGCCTGGTTCATGACCCACTTTTTCAGTCCTCTTTATATTTTAAAGTCCGCTTTATATTTTGCAGTTATAAACATGTTAACTACTCAAATGTCACAATTTTCTGTGTATGCTACAAATTTGCCATATATATAATACAGTTTCTCTGCTTAATACATAGTACCTATTTTTTTATTTCATTGTTTAAAAAGTCCTCTATTGGCTTTAATTACTCTCATGAGAATGGAGAAGCGAAAAAACATGTTGTTCGCCTGAGGCCTCAGGTGAAAAGAAAAGGTTTCACGGCTCAGGGAATCAATCTTCAGTGTCTTCAAAACTTCTTACTCCTGATCCAAGCCTGCAACCCACTGCTTACGTGTTGCAAATTAACTATGATCCCAAAGTACTCCAAATCAATTAAACAAAAAACAGGCAAAAGACAAGTACAGAGTAGTTCACTCCTTGGCCCTATATGGTCAATAAATCTGTTTGTACATCTATTTTTAGAGGCTCAGGGAGGAAATATCCACCTTGTTATAAAACATATACATACGTACACACTTATATTGCTTAAAATAATGATGTAATATCACTGTCCCTCCAGAACCCCATGTTAATTTTTTTTTACCAAATTTTGCTTCTGTAAGCTTCTCTTCACCAGCACCAACTGCCTCACTGGGATAAAATGGTTTGTGCCTGCTGCGTTTCACAGAATCACACACTCAATTAGATCAGAAAACTCCTCTGAGATCATTGAGTCCAACCTATGACCAGCATGTCAACTAGACCAACTACAGCACTAAGTGCCACAACCAGACTTTCCTTAAACATCTACAGGGACTGTGATTCCCTGGGCAGCGCATTCTAATGTAGAATCACTCTTCCTGTGAAGAAATTCCTCCTGATGTCCAACCTAAACCTCCCTTGGTGCAGCTTCATGCAGTTTCCTCTCATCTTGCTGCTGGTTGTCTGGGAGAAGAGACCAACCCCCACTTGGCTACAATCTCTTTTCAGGGAGTTGTAGAGAGTAAGAAGGTCACCCCTGAGCATCCTCTTCTCCAGGATGAACACCCCCAGCTTCATCAGCTGCTCCTTGTAAGAATTCTTTCCTAGACCCTTCACCACTTTCATTGCCCTACTCTGGACTCTCTCCAGCACCTCTACATCCTCCCTGGACTGGGGAGTCCAGAACTGGACACAGCAGTCGAGGTGCAGGGGAAGAATCACTTCCCTGGTCCTTCTTGGCCAGCTGGGCACACGCTGGCTCATGTTCAGCTGCTGGTGACCACCACCCCGAGGTCCTTCTGCTGGAGCCAATTCCCAGCTACTCATCCCCCATCTCGTATCACTGAGCGGGGCTGTTCTGGCCAAAGTACAGAACACCCCATTTGGCCTTGTTAAACTCCGTGGTGTTGGCTCATCAACCCAATCTGTCTGAGATCCCTCTGCAGAGCCCCCCTGGCAGAACAACATTCCCCGCCACCTAGGTGTCATCCCAGAATCTGCTAATGGTGGATTCGAGGCGCCTGAGGCCAGGCTGACGGCAACAGCCCTCAGGAGGGCACAACCTGCCCCTCTGCCCACGGCAGAAAGAGAGAGGAAAGAGAGAAAGAAAAAGAGAAAGAGAGAGAGAAAATAGAAAGAAAATGGAAAGGATGGGAAAGGAAGGAAAAGTAAGGAACAGGAAGGAAAAGGAGGAGAAAGGAAGGAATAGGAAGGAAAGGAGGAAAAAGGAGGAAAAAAGGAAGAAAAAGGAAGAAAAAGGAAGAAAAAGGAAGAAAAAGGAAGGAAAAGGAAGGAAAAGGAAGGAAAAGGAAGGCAGTTTTTCTTTCCCGCAGCTGCGGGGCCAGCAGCGTTTCCCCGCCCCGCCGGCGGCGGGCAGCAGGACCCGGCGCCCCTCACGGCCGGCGGGGCGGGGCGGGGCCGCAGTTCTCCGCCGCGTCCGCCTGCCCGCCCGCCCCCGCGGCGCGGGGCCAATGGCCGCTCGAGGCGGCGCGGCGCCGGCCAATCGGCGGCCGTCCCGCGAGGCGCCCGGCAAAATGGCGGCGCTGCCGGTGGCGGGAGGGATGCGGTGCCGCCGCAGCGGCCGCCATGCCCGGTAGCCGGCGGAGGGGGCTGTCCCTCAGGCCCCCCGCCCTGAGGAGGCGCAGCGGCGGCGGCGAGGAGCAGCTCACTCGGCGGCGGGCGGAGCTCCCCGCGGAGGAGGGGGCGGTGGAAAGCGGCGCGGGCCGAGGCCTGCCCGCCGGGGAGGCGGCGTGCTCGCCCCGCGCTGCAGGTACGGCGGGAGCGGCCCCTCGGGGCCCCGGCCCTGCCCGCCACCTCTCGAACCGCGGGGAACCGCGGGGGAGGCGCGGCCGAGCCGTGAGGAGGGGTTGGCGCGGTGGAAATCTCCGCTGGCCCGGCTCGCGTGCCCCGGGAAGGGGCTGTTATCTCAAAAGCATGTTGAGCCGGCGTGCCCCGCGGGCCGAGCAGGCCGGCGGTGCCTTCCTTCCTAAGAAGAGCATTGCCAGCAGGTCAGGGCAGGTGTGCCTGCCCCCTCTGTTCAGCCCTGGTGAGGCCGCATTGGGAATACTGTGACCCGTTATGGGCTCCTCAGGACGAGAGAGACATGGAGCTCCTGGAACAGGTCCATCAGAGAGCCGCAAAGTTGGTTAGTGGTTTGGAGAATGTCTCTTATAAAGGAAGGCAGAGGGTTTTGGACCTGTTTAGCCTTTAGAAAACAGAGGGCACATCATCAGTGTGTGTAAATATCTAAAAGGAGGGTGCAAAGAGGATGGATGAACCAGTGGTGCCAAGCAGTAGCCCAAGAAATCGACCAGAAACTGATGCACAGGAAGTTCCACCTGAACATGAGGAAGAACATTTTTACTGTGCAGTGACGGCACTGGAGCGGGTTGCCCAGAGAGTGTGTGGAGTTTCCCTCACTGGAGATATTCCAGAACCATCTGGGCACAATCCTGTGGCATATGCTGTGGGATGACCCTGCCTAAGCAGGAAAGTTGGACAAGGTGACCCACTGTGGTCCCTTCCAACCTGACCCATTCTGTGATTCCCACAGCAAATACTGAGAACTAACCAAGGAGAGAATAAAACCTGGTCATGCTAGACACTTCAGGGCAAAACATCTAAAATGTTCCTCCCATAGTAATAGCATCTTCTAAATGATTTCTGTAGGCTTTCACATCTGCAGCATCATTTCTAAAGGACAAGGGTGACTAGCTGAGCTTCACATAGGGTGTTTAGTTCACTTACCAGTCGAAGGCAGCTGCAAGCAGGTTTTGAACAGCTGTATTCCTGCTTTTAATAGTCCTGGCTGGAAAGGCCTAGGGAAGGAAATACAGACAAAAGTAGGTTATTGCCCAGACTAGTTTGGAGACCCACTAAAGATAGTTCAGCTCAGAGTCTGCATGAAAGACACAAAGCAAACAAGAATACAAAATATTCTCTCATAGAGGTATACATAATTTTCCTCTTAATATAAGGTTATGTCAATATTCTCTCAAGTGTAAGAATTGATGTCCTTATAATCAGATGCTGGGTGTAAAGCTGTCAGCCTCCTAGAATGTTCTGTTGTCTCTGTGGTGATACAGCTGGCAAAGCTGAGAGTTCTGTTCTGTATTTAATGTCCAGTTATGAACAGTATTCCTTTTGTGAGTAAAGCAATCCTGGTGAGTGTGGTTTTTATTTGTGGTGTTCCTAAAGCATCCACTTTTGCCTTGACCTGTTCTAAGTGAATTTTGCCTTTAATTTGTTGCTTTTAAATAAAGATCCTCTTTCTTTTTACGCAGAGCCATGTTTACATAAGACACCAAAGAGATCGTTGAGTAGGAAATCCCGAATACCTACTTTCAGCTCTCCTATTAATGATGCTGAGACACAGCAGGAAATCTTTTGGGATTCTCATTCACCAATTGCACACAAACTAGGTAATACCAAAATCCAGACTTAAGAACACCTATTTGAGGCACGCAGTGGGAGTGTAGTAAAAGTTACAAAAGATCTCTTGGAAATCTTTCTCTTATAATGGTTGTTTGATTTTACTTTCATTAAAAAAAATTCTTCAGTGTACTGCTGAATCAAGCTCTGATCTTCGCAGGTTTATTTGAATTATTTGAGATGTACTGCACTTCAAAAACTGAATAGATTCCAAAATTTGAAGGAGTTTGTTTGTTTTCGTAGGCAGTGGAAAAACCAAGCAGTCTACCAGGACATGCGCAGTAGAAATCTCAGAAATTGTCAATCGCATTGCTCCTCAGGTAATTGTAACTTTCTAAAACAATGCCCTGTGTGTGCAGTAATCAAAGAGAACACTGCTTCAGCCCTAGCCTTGGTTCTAGTTACAGTGGTGTCATGGTAAGGGTTGAGCACGTAGAAAATGAGTTTCCAGAACTGGATTGAATTAAAATAGTAAGTATAGCATTGACTGATTGTTGTGTGAGTCACAGATGCTGTAAAAAAGGACATGTGAAGAAACTTGCAGCAGCTCCGTTTTAGAAAGGTTTACTTTCACAACACAAGTTACTGCCCTTGGTCTTAGGAATACTGTTTATTTGTCCTTAATTACTCATCTGTTAAAAGGTAACAGTTTATTCACACACTGTCTTTACTTGGCAGTTGTTTTTAAGCATTTTGAGCAGTCTTGACTGACGGCTGATTTACGAGAACAAGACCCAGATGAGAGATATTTTGCAATAATGTAAACATAGGAACCTTGCTTCAATACTCTTATTTTCCTCTTTACCCCGGTGTATCTTCCCTTTCCCTCTTGCTGTGAACCTGATGTCCACAGCCCAGAAAGTCAAAAGAAAACTTGTTGCATTTTAAGTGCAAGAAGAAAACTTGTAATTCCTAAAACAGATCTGTAGCGTTTAGCTTGCAAAACATGCCTGCTTTTTTGACAGGGCTATTTGAAATATATTTACTGTTTAGCATATTTGTGAGAAATTACACTAAAAGAATTGGAAAATCATTGATATGGGATGCCACTGCCTACCTTTTAAATAGTTACAGTTCTGCCAAAAATGTAATCTGCTGTTTATGTTATTTTTTTTAAACAAAAATAAATTTCAAAAACCCCCTTAAATTTACAAAGAATAAGAGGACCTATTTAAAACTCACCTAGTAGTTAATAAAGTTCAAATTATTTTTGCTGGCTTACACACAGTAATTTCCCACATCCTATTGCTCTGCCCCTCTAAACAATTCAACACTATTTTATCTTTTCATTAAATGAAAGTATCTCTTTCATTTCACAATTCAAATTCAAGCCTGAACTTTGAAGCTCTGAAAAAAATTTCATTTCATTTCTAAATGTCACTTAATTCTGTTTAAAGACTCCTTTTTTAAGTTACTTGTAGTGGAAGTAGTCAGACTTTTTTTTTTTTTTTTCTGTAAGCATACGGAATGTAATTTACTTTAAGGTCTCTAATCTGTTTGTGCTGCTGGCCTCTCAGCCAGCTCTTTAGTAGTGTACTGAAGTAAACTAGATCACAGCTTGTAACATGAATATGTGCAAACCTGAAGCAGACTACTAGATTTGCATGCCAGAGTATAATGCAGTTATTTTAATTGAAGTTCCTGCTTTAAATTGATATAATTAAAGTGTTACAACTATCAGTGACAGTGTTGCAGTAATCTCACTTAGCTTGTTTTTGCTCTTATCTGTGGCTTTCAACAGTTTATTTAGTTTAGCAACTTTTAGCTCGTGTAAGATGTGTGTCTAGTCCAGTCTTTATCTGAAATCAAATTTCTAAGCATTCTAAACCTTAATTATTCAGGATGAAAAAGCAGCCTGTAATGAAGACTCCCTTTTAGGAACATGGATTGGTGAGGATGCTATTCCCTGTACACCTCTAGCAGTTAAAGGGCGAGCTAGGACAAAGTTAAGCTGTACAAGGTAAGTTACTATTTCTTCTTGCCCATCCTAGCTGGGTTTTCATGAAAAAGGCTGTATGGTCTTCTGTGTATAGTGAACCATATAAGTGTCCATTAGCACACAGAATGCTTTTAACTGTGAGCTTGCTGTGTCTTCTTGCAGGGGGTGGATGTTGACTGGAAGCAGTGGGATTTAGTCATACCTTTGTAGTTGTTAAATTAGAGAATGAACAGCTCATAGGGTCACGTAGCTGAACTTGGCTAAGCTTTCTCAGTAGCTCTGACTTTATTTTCTGTGTTTTCTTTTTAATCCAGAGATCTTAAAATAAAAAATCCTGAAGAGGAGCTCATGAAATTGGCTAAGGAGTTTGATAAAAATCTAGTAGAGTTAGATGCTGTTCAGGAAGAGGAGAAGCTTGGTCACAACTTGATCCAGATCACCTCAGAGCCTTCAAGTAATTCTAAAGATGAAATAAAAACGAAGAACCAGGAATCACTCCTTGGTGAAGGTTCTGAAACAGATACTGTTGCGTCCCTGGAACCAGTTGGACAAAGCACTGGCATCCCTGTGGCAGAGCCCTGTCAGTCCAGCAGTCAAAAGTCTGTAGACCTTGAGGCTGAAGTAGCCCTTCATGCTCTTTTTGACTCCTCTACCCAGAAGTGCAGTGGACAGTTGAGCCAAGGACTGTCAGATATTTCTTTAAATAATAGTTTTCATAAAATTAAAAGTACCTTGGTGGAGGAGAACCTTCCTGAGAAAGCTGAAGCCACTCAGCATGGTAATTCAGAGTCATATCTAAAAGATACTCTGTTTGCAGTAGGAAGCGTGGTCCAGACTGTACCAAAACCTGATGCTGACACCCTGACAAAAAGAAATCCTCCTTACCTGAAGACACA
The DNA here is from genome assembly GCF_015227805.2 of Hirundo rustica. NCBI lineage: Eukaryota > Metazoa > Chordata > Aves > Passeriformes > Hirundinidae > Hirundo > Hirundo rustica. Next base: position 3,590,691 of record NC_053452.1, read on the forward strand.
ATTGGTGGCCTCTGCTAAGCTTGCTGGAGTAGTTAATGATGACTTTGATGACTGGGATCAGGATCTTTTGGCAGATGACTCTTTTGTGATGCAAATAACCCAAAATCCTGAATTGATAAGTACTGAAGAACCACCACAAATTCCTGCAAATCCATTTGTGCACGATTTCAGTGATGCTAGCAGAGCAAAGCAAAGAAGTAGTAGCAATTCAGTAACTCTTTTGGGGACTGTAAACAAATCTAACAGTTTGCAATATTCACCTTTGAACCATTCTAATAAAAACTCACAAAATGTTGTAAAATTACTGTCTTTACAAAAGCCATGTAAGACAGAAAACTCAAAGACGGAGACCAAGGCCTTGCATGGCAAATGTGATGTTAAGACAGATAAAATTGAATCTGTTTGGAAGAGTACCCAAAATAGTGATTTGAACCCTATTTCTGTTTCAGTGCAATCTGAAATGAAGCATGGAAATGAATTCACTAAGCCTAAAAGCGATGCTCTTCCTTTTTTTCCTTCAAGATCTAACCCTCATAGACAACCAGCAGGAAAACCTGGGAGTAACACTCATACTGTTTCCTGTCAGTCATCCAGTGTTTCTACCAACATGAAACCTAATGATCTAACCAAAGTGGTTAACCAAGCTAATACAGGTCCCTCAAATCAAGTTGAAATACCAAAGAAATATCCTCTGTCATTTGATGACTGGAATGAACCGAAATTCTCTGATGAGGTATTAGGTATGTTTTGTGGATCTGATGGTCTTTGGGATGCAAACTGTGAGGATGATGAATTGTTATATCAGGTGTGTGATGATATAGAAAAGCAAACTCAGACCCAGGATGTTAAACAAGGAAGTGAAAAAACTAAAACTTTTCAAGGAGCCGGCGTTAATTCCAGATCAAATACTGATAACATCTTGCCAGCATCTAAACAAGGACTACCTGATCTCCTCTTGGTACAAAAAACAAGTGCAAAACAGGAGGTCCTCTCACTAAATGATTCCTGTAGGAATTCATCAAAGACAGTGCGTGGGCTGGCCACAACAGGTCATGTAGTGAGCTGTAAGAACATCTCAAATCCTCAGACTCTGGTCTCGGGTCCTTCTGTGGAATGTAAAAGCACACTGCCTAAAAACTGTCACCAAGATGCTTCTGAAGATACTGCAAAGACTGTTTCAGGGAAATGGTACAGGTCAAATTCTGTGCCAGCAAGAGAGCCAGGTTCTGAAGTAAGTCCTGTTAATGGAGTAAATATTTTTAGTAGAAAAGCACTTGACAGCTCACATTTCTTGTCTAATGTGGGAAAGATTCAAAGTAGCAGCTCTGGTAACAAAACTTCACTTGTGCCTTCAAAGTTTAAGTTCCGAAAGATTAACAATTCTCAGGGTGGTCTTTGTGTAGGGTCTGAAAATCCAGGGAATCATTCTGGCATTGGAATTACTCTGCAGGGTTTGGAAGGAAGCAAGAATCAGGTGAATGTGACTTTGCACAGCAAGCTCGACAATAAGAAATCACCTTTCAAGAGGCACCTTTCAGAGTCTTTTGCACAGGCAACATCAGGTATTTGTCTTTACTGTGTCGCTGTTAGACTGTTACTGTTTGTTTCCTTTCTTTAGTCACAATGTCAGAGACATTTGTACTGTATTGCAACTTAAAATAGGCTTCAATATTCATCCATTCAGTTAGGGTGTTAGTAGATGTTCTAAGGAGAACCTAGAGGTTATTTTCTCAAAAAAAAAATTGTCCTGATGCATATCTCGAATTCCTGTAGTTCGAGACACCTGTTTCCACTTCACTTCTCTACATACCTCACACCCTCTCTCCACAGACATTCAGGTTCCCTTGGATCAAGTATAGGCTGATGCAGAACTCAGCATACTATTTTCTTCATCTGTCACTTAAAAATACTGTTATTTTGATGCACAGTTAAACTCTAGTTAAAGATGGGACAGGGGAAGAAGACACCAGGTGATACAGAATGCCAGTTTCTTTATATTACTGTACACCTGGAATTTGGAACCTCAGATCATATGACACTTTTCTGAGCTCAGCCTGTGCTGTTGTTTGCTCTGTGACTGAAATTGCCAGTGAAATATTCTTGTGTTATCACACAAGATGCCCTTTCATCCAGAGGAGAGGTCAGTTGCTTCTTCTTTGCCAAGCGACCAGCAGTAATATTCCATGCTCAGTGTTACTTACTGGGGAAATTTAGAACCAGCCAAGTGCCAGTCAGTATTATTTTTGGCAAAGCTTTAATCAATATTCATTCTGATAAAACATGCCTTTAAGAGTGCCCTGTATTAACCTCCGTTTTCAAGAGGCACTGTTGCAAAAGCAACAAAACAATTAATTATTGAAGAAGGAGTATTTTATCTGTTTCTTCCCCAGTGGAGAAGCATATAAATGGAAAGTAGCAATTTTGGATTATAAGGAGGAAGGAAGGGGAGAGATAATTAATTATTCTGTGGAATGTTCTAGAGAGCAAAGGAACAAAAGAGAATAGATTTTCTTTACGGATTAACCATAACTTTCTTAATTTTAAATTTTGAGGGAAAGGACATTAACCAGAAAAAGGATATTAAGTGGTCCTTTCAAAAATTACTATTTAATTTTTCATAGATGCTTTTTTGTGAGAAGCATATACACGTTTTTTTCTATCCATTCAGTTTGAATACTTATTAAAAATACATTGTATAAACACGGTAAAATTATTGATACGTGCAGGGAGTGTTCCTGTTGGTTCCTGTGAGGTCAGGATTTTATAGTATGGGAATTTATAGTTCTGCAACACACCGTATAAAATGCTATGCTCAGCTATCATGTTCTTGTCTCCTTTGCCAATTTTTATTGCTACTTTTGACCTTTTTTCAACCTCTCCTGTTTTATTTGTGTGACACCTGTACTGTATCCGACCCCTGTGTCCATACCATCTCCATGTCCATAGTTCTGCCCGACTCACTAAATTGTAGAGCCCTTTTCACTATGATAGCCTTAATTTTCCTAACCCTTTGCCATCTCCTGTGTTGACTCCTGATGTCATGAGGTTCACTTGAAGGGCACCCAGGTAAAATCTCCTGGAAGGAAATGTGCACATCCCAGTGTTTTGGGGATTGTAATAATCAGCAGCACTACAAAGGTCATGCATCTTGCCCCTTGGGGACAGGATAGATGAGCCATTTTTAACTTGGGTGCCCGGTGTGTCAGAATAGTGTGCTCCTGCCATAGATCTTCCACCACTGAAAATAGCTAAGCTAAAATACATATTGAACAAACCTGAAGCTCCTAATACATTTTTTTTTTAAATTTATTTACAGCGTCTGTGGTGGAACAAAAAAATAGAAAATGTTCTCAAGAGGAGATTGAAAGAAAAAAACAAGAAGCTCTTGCACGAAGAAAATCCAGAACACAGGCATTCTTTAAAGATGCTTGAATTTGGAGTGTGTTTTTTCTGTGGAGTAAGCTCGTTGGGAGGGAAATACTGTAATGCTAGAAGACACTTTTTAAACTCTATTCACAGCTACTGATGGCAAGCTTTTTCTGTCTTCCAATATAAAAACATCTGGACCTGAACCATGACTAATACTCTGGAGGTGCTTAGTTTTAATTAAAAACAATCAGTTATAAATGTGTAGTCCCAAACTACATTCAGCTAGATGGAGATTCTGTTGAGTTGAAATGATGAAAATCATGAAAGTGTCGGTATATATGCGTAATGAAGGTGTCAGAAACAGACTAAGAAGACTCTCAAGTACACACAGACTAAGAAATACTAATGCTTGCTCTCAGGTAGAAAAAAGTTTTAAAATTTTGGGTTAAATAAAGTACAATCTAGGAAACATCCAGCATCAGAAAACTAATGGAAATGAACAGACTCTGGAAAGGGTGCTCAGTTTGTTACCTGAGGTAAGAGTGAAGGAAGGAAGAATTTAATGTAAAGAGTTTCATTATGTGAAAAAGTGTCCTGCAGAGGACGTGTTAAATTCTTTTAAATTCCTTTCAGGAAGAACTGGAAATACCCTGAGGAAATTGGGCCACCTTTTTCTAAATGCGCATCACCAAGCTAATTAGAAAAGGTAGACTAATGCCATTTTAGCAAACCATGAGCAATATGTAATACACCAGGTGAAATCTCAACAGTTATGCATCAGTTTAGCCTGATGGGTTGTACATATTTCCAAGCTAAAGGCTGTTAAATTATAAAAATGCTGTGTCACATCAGCTTTAACAGGCTGAGAGAATTTTTATCTGATAGATGGGTGCAGAGCTCAGACTGCAAAAAACTGCCTCTGGGAAAGCTGCAAGATATTTTTCAGCTGAGAAATGCTTACATGTAAACATGTGACACTGTGAAAAGTTACTGTAATTTTTCTTTGTAAATAAATAACTTGGAAGTGTTCTTCCAAAGGTTGGAGGAAGCTTTTGATTTCTGTTGTATGCTGTTTTTGTAACTCTTGAAAATGTAAGTATTGTATATTTGTAAGTCATCATTAAACTTTTTTTCAGATTTTTCTAGTCTGTTTTTTTTAAAATACTATACTACAGAAACTGGTAAAAGGGAATTAAAAGGGGATTCCATACGGACTTCACCTGAAGCCCTCACTTGATAATTTCCCTAATTACTCGATGCCTCAATTTTCTACGCGTAGTGGCGACAAAATGCTTCCTTTGATCCATTTAAACTAACAATCCTTGATGGACAAACTGTTTCAACACACAACCAGCTGCAGTGCAGTCCTGAAATGTTTAACTGGGGTCTTTTTGCTTGTGTTAACCACCTTGGGCTCATCTGATCAAGGACTCAACGCCCCAGAGACTGTGCAGGTACCCACTAAGTGTTAACAGTCTGTGGCTGCAGCTCCCTGCCTGGCTGCTGTTGTGTAAGATACAATGAGTTGGATTAGTTTACTAAAATTAACCCAGAAAAATATTTTCAGCTTTTCAAAGTTCATCACAATAATACCCTCAACAGCTAACACACCATGAAATAGCGAGGTTTTGTTGTATTGTCAAGCCTCTGCTGGCAGTTTTCAGTTTAAAAGACAGAAGATTTGCATGTCCATATGACAAATGAGTGTAAACCCCAAACAGCAGCTATTGGAGAAATTTCATTTATCCAGAGAAATTAATTTGCTCTGTGTATCTTAAGTTTAGATTCTCTTGCAACACCACAATCAGGTAACGTGCCAGATGCCAAGAAAAAGACAACGAGAAAAGGCTACTACTATCAGTATTAAATATGAGAGTTATAAAACTGGCTTTTAAGGTACCAATGCACAAGAATGTTAAATGTAATTGAGAAAGATAAAACAGGCTTTTGCTAGAACAGTGTTCAGCTTAGTTAGCAACCCTTCCCTCCCCAGTATGTTTCCCTAGATCCAATTCTGTAAAAAACAAAAAACAGGTTAATTTTTGTTTTCAGGGATAATATTAATTATGATTTGAGAAGATGAAAGAAAGGAGCTGTTGTAGATGTTGAGTTTTGTTTTTTTTTTTTTTTTAAGGAAGATTTTGTTCCGTGATGTGAAAGGACTAGCTTTTAATCAGGTTTGAAAATGGGGTAAATAGTAGAGAAATAATACAGGCTGGCCACATTACAGCTCCCCAAGCTCAGTGTGGAAATGATGCACCCTGAAAGCTGTCACTGTGTGTCCTTGGGCACGCTGAGTTTAAAACCAGCTAACTGCTGATTTTCTCAGCATCCACAATACAAAGGTCCTGGAGCTGCCCACCTGAAATGCCACCACTGCTCTCTCCTTGAATATAGTGGCCAGAATATTCTGGCTTATCCTTTATCATGTGCACAAGTGCTGGAAAGTAAGAGTTCAGTGTACGACAAGGGGAATGCCTCTTTTCATGAGGAGTGTGGAAAGAACCCCTTGCAAACTTTCCAGTGCAACACAACCTCCATTTTAATCAATTACTGTCACTTCTTACTCCAGTACTTCCTATGTGCTGCTTCTTTAGACCATATTTAAAGAATCTGCTGATCAGTTTTGATACTGATAGCAGATGCAATTCATTGCCCTCTGCTTTTAAACTAATCATGACAGAGAGACTTTGCTATTTTGCTTTTCATTAGTACCTATTTTTAGCATTTGTTAGACTTCAAAAGCCTGTAATTCGGTTTTTGTTAAACATTACTTTCCAAATAGAATTCACAATATTTTAGGAACGTGGTTTTGTTACTTGATGGCGAGACAAACTTCCAAGGATTTTTGGTCACGGCCTGACTATCCCCAGATGCCCTACTCTACCACCTCTGTTAACAAACGGAATAGAATTACTTCTTTTTGTCACTTGACTCGCTTCCTCTCCTCACCACTGGGAAGGAAATTTGAGCAGCAGCCTCATCACCCCACAAATTTCACAGGTTGTGCTCAGCATCCTTCCTGCTTCCTGACGAGTTCTTAGTGGCCCACTGGCATGCCTCAGTCATGGAGTTGTTTGACTGCGTGTAGCAGACAACAGATCTTCATTAGGAAAGTATCTACATAATTTTAATTAATTAATACATATGTATGCTTAAGAAGTTTAGTATTTCAGCAGCTGACATTTCACTCATTCCATGTCTTCCTCCAGGCAAGAAAGTCCTATACAAATAGTAACAACAATCTTAAATACATTCTAAATTAAATTATGACTGTCAGGTTTCATTATAAATTAATTTATAACTGTTTGCTTAAGCACTCATCTTCTTTTCATTCAGAGCATACCAATTTTCTATGTCAGTAGAGCAATCAGTGAGCTTAAATGTAATGTAAATGGAATTCCTGTATGTCCCCGTATCTAAGTATAATTTTTATTCCACAGATATTGACAGATTTTGCAATGAGTGATGTTGCTTGCTAAAATCCAAGTATTATCTTTCTCAAGTAAAACCTGTAGTGGTTTCTTTTCTGAAAGGCAGATACAATCGGGTAGAGGATCCATTCACCTTTATTCTCTGTATCTGTATCTAAAATTCTACACAGACATACATTCACACCCTTTCTCTTCATGCTGGGGAGGGATCACATTTATAGCATTTGAGAAATTTAGTAAGACTGGGGTTTTATTGTGTTAGTTGCACCAGATTTTCAGAGAGGCCAGCACCCAGCAGCTCTTCAAATTTTGGCCTATGAGGCACAATTAATCTTGGGGCTGCAGTTCAGGAATAGCAATGTAATCTTATACGATGTGTACCACTTATTACATCTAGACCTTTATACCCAGAGGAATAACATAGATGAATTCATTGATTTTATCTTCTTAAGCCTAAAAAGAGCTACAATTTTTCAGGAGAGAATCGCTGGAAGCAACAGATAGTGACCTAAATAGTAGAATTCCTAAGATAAAATAGAAGAAAATGAACACAAATGCTTCATTGTTTGAGAGCTGTATTGTCTGCAGCACACTCCAGTGAATCCAGTGTTTGTGGAAGAGGCCAAGGCAGATATAATCTGTGGAGCTAAAAATGACAGCCTGAGTAAGTAGCCATCAGAGATGAAGCTGGGAAGACTCTGGCAATTGTGCTGTAAATCATAACTGCAGTATTTGCTCACAGCTCTGGTTTCTACGGGTGCTGGTGGTTTTGTCAGAATAGTCAGAAAAGTCCTGCCTCATAAAACACTTAGGGATATCTAATGTACTGTTCTTGGGCAGCTAAATATAAATTCCAGTGACAGTTGTCTGGGTATAATGTCAGTATGGAGCTGGCAGAGCATTAAGGGCCTGATCCTGCTCTTGCAGTGAATTCCTTAAAGCAGTGGAGGTAAGGGGGTGACTCAGGTGAAGAAAGAATCAAATCAAGCCTGTGCATTTCAGTATCACAAATAGTTCTTGTCTTTAGCACTAGCATTTATCAAAAACATTGACTGTGCACAGTTTCAGAGTTTTTTGGGGAAAAAGTTGCATTTACACATACCTTCCAAAGGCCACAGTTCAGCTTTCACCTCAAACAATGTGGTTGAGAGAGGTGAACACCAAAGGATTTACAGATTTCTGTTTAAATGAAGGTTGTGTTTAAACTGCAGCTTGTACTCACTAAAGGAAAAAAACTTGATTTAAGTTTTAACCCTGGGAAATTAGGATCTGCGTAGACATGGGAATGAAGCTTTACATCCACTCCCTCACTCCATGAACAGAAGAGATCCAAATAAAATATATTCCAGCTGACCGTGGCAAGTTAGGTTTGGGGTATTATCCCTTTTTTTGGCTCAGCAGAGGGGATTTCTTAGATGCCTCAATCTGAGCATACATCAGGCACCTTTTGCAGATTTGTGGCTCTGGGGCCAAGTGCCAAAGGATATTTAAGCACCTTAGGAGGCTGCTCATGGGGTGACACACTGGTGGTTCAGAATGGAATGATAAAGAGCTCAGCGAACATTTGGGTTTGAAAATCCCAGAAAATACTTAGCTGCACCTTTGGGTGTTAGAGGCCTTCAGAAAGCTGAACTGTGACAGCAAAAAAAAAAAAAAAAAAAGAGTGTAATGAGGGATAGAAAAATGTGTTCTCCAAGGCTTGAGTAAGAGTTTGGAAACAGTAAATGTAACATTTAATATTTCTGTGGTGGTTTCACCCCAGCCAGCAGCCAGGCCCCAGGCTCGCTCACTGCCCCACAAGCAGGGCCAGGGAGAAAATCAAAAAGATAAAAGCTGGAAAACCCACAGGTTGAGAGGAAGTTTAATAGGGAAAGCAAAGCAAAAGAAGGAATAAATTCACTACTTCCCATGGGCAGACTCCATCTCCAGGAGAGCTGACCCCCATTAGGCCCAGCAGTTACTTGTGAAGACAAATGTCATCACTCCAAATGCTCCACTGCTCCCTCCTTCTTCCCCCCACTTTATACACTGAGCACGGTGTCGTCTCATCCAGAATGTCCCTTTGGACACTTTGGGCCACCTGTCCTGGCTGTGTCTCCTCACAACCTCTCATGCACCTCCAACGTCCTCTCCAGCAAGAAGCAGAAAAGTGCAAGAAGCAGGAAAAGCCTTGAGTCTCTGCAAGCCCTGCTCAGCATAAAAAAAACCATCTCTGCGTTACCAGCCCACCGTCCAGCGCAAATCCAAAACACAGCCTCACTCCAGCCACTGTGATGAAAGTTAACCGCCCCAGACAAAAACAGCACAACTTCCTTCACCAATAATGACTAGCAAGAGATAACTTTTAGAAGTTGTCTCTCATGTTCTACAGCAAAATCCTCAAATATGCTTAGAAATTCACAGATTTGAATTCCTGGCTTCTTGGTTGCACCTTAGTGTACCTGGATAGGGACAGATGCTTTTGTAAACTCTAGTGCTGTGAAAGAAGACAACATTAACTGCAACAGCTATTTCTTTATTGAACTTGAATGGGTGTTAGCAATGAATAAACGACCCTGGACTTTATTTTCTATCTTGCTGAAATTGCAGCAGGCTGACGTGTACTTGTGACTTCAATGCAAACCACGTATCAGAAGTGACAGTCAAGCCAACAAAGAACTCAATTTCCAACATACAATGCCAAAAGATTTCAAGTTTTTCCTCCTTTTTTTTGCAATGCCAGATTGCCAGCCAATAGTAAGAAAGGAGAAGAAAACTGTTTGTTTATGGGCTGGGCAGGAAGTCTCACAGACATATTTTGTGTACAATTTTCTCTCTAGGCTGACAGAGGCTCTTCACAGAAACCTGCTATCCATATCAGATGGACTTTTTTGAAACTCCTTAGGGCTCTTTTCTTCTCTTTCCCTTCTGTAACTGTAATGCCAAAATGTCTGATGTGATGTGCTGTGTAGTTCTAACTAGGAATCTTGTCCTGTTAAGGCTTCCACAACAACCAGGCTCCCGCTCCTTTGTGGGAGCCTGGAGCAATCTGCTATTTCAGACTTACATTTCTTTTTAGTTACACCTGTACCTCGGATATTTTCTATTTCATAAGTCATCCACTCCTGATATGTCAGGATCCCAAGTTTGATGTGCTAAAACTGTGCAGTCTGTAATCTCTGGATGTGGAGGAATGGTTGGACTGCTTCTGAAGGATGTGTGTGGAGTCAGAACAACAAGTTTGTATATGCTGTACAAAAATCTGCAGACCTGAATGTTTTTAAAGGCTCCACATCACAGCTGAAATATTTGTAGAAATCAAAACCAAACTTTGAATACACCCCCACCAGTGTGTCAAATCTTGATAATGCAACACATTAAAAAGGGTCTGACCAAATGGCAGTTCTGTAATAGATAACCAGAGACATATGAAGAAAACTTGGAGGACAGCCTGTGGAAAGACTTATGGAGGTGGATGGAAAGAAATTTGATGATGGTTTAAGATAATGTTGATCAGCATAATCCAGGTGAAGACAGACCCTTTTTTAATTTTCTTGGAAAGTCTGAGGCACCAACAAATCCACATAAGGCGTCTTTCAGGTATGAAACTGTCAAAGGAGTGTGCATTTGGGAAATGAAAATATTCAGACATTCGTGAAAGGGAGAGAGAGATTCTTGGAAGGCATGTATTTGTCATCTCAGCAATTTGCCTGTGTTCCAGAAAAAACACGAGTGGTTTTGTGAACACTGAAAGCAATCGAGCCTGATTTCCTACAGACTAATTAATGGATTTTCTAAAAGATGTAAGTCCAAACTGAACCTTTTTTGGTTGGGTTCCATATCATGAGAATCCACCATGGATTCTCTAGCAAGAATGATTGCCTACATCAGTTTTTTTGGCAGATTCAAGGATTTTTGAGACTTTCCCCTCTACCATCTCACTCAGTTTCATCCAACTTCTGAAAAATACTATTATTTTTTAGACTCTAAAGAGCTGACATTTTACTCAGTGAAATTTCTCTATTGTTTTCATCTCATGGTAGTATTGTGCCCATGATGGCCTGACCACAAATGAGAAATGGTTGCTCCTACCCTTCAGATCTGATTTTTGTTATTCACAGGAAATCTTTCAATTAATTAATAACTAATTTGGTGCTAGAAATGAGAGAAGATGGGAGAGAGTCTGAATCTTTCATTCCTTTCCTTCTCACCCTGAGAAGTCCTGTCTGTGACTGTTTTCTCCATGTTGTTGTCATGTCTCCAGCTGTCATACTGCTGACAGAAGCCAGGATGCTTGGTAGTAACAGCTGAAAGCACCAGTCCTGCCCTGTTTTATATATGTATACTTATTTTAATTAGATTTCTATACAGGAATATTTATTCTTGATTAAAATCAAGAAGTAAATCTATTTTTTAGAAGTAAATCTAAATTTTGAAATGAAGGTAGCTTCAATATTTACTGCAACTTAATGATGACTTTGGACAAGAATTTAATTACACTGAGCCAGCGTACCATATACATTGTTGGGAGGTACCAAGGGACTTATTTTAAAGCGTAATTTAAAGTATATGTTTTAGACTGCTCCTCAACAGGAGCTTAAATCAAAATATTTCCACTGATGGAGCACATTTCTCAAAACTGATTACCACAGTACCCACAGAACTAATGGAGACTTACTATAATTTTATGTTTTATGGTATAAATGACTTGCAAGAGCAGTCTTGGGAAGTTTTGCTGTAATTTAGTATCATTAAAGCTAAAAAATTCTACAGAAATATTTTTTTTCTGGGGGAGGATCTACTTTTCCCCCTTAGCGTTACCTGGAAATACTTCCTCAAGTTTTGCATCCCTTGCAATTCACACTCGACATCCGGAAAACCCATTGAAATGTCACGTTGTGCCCTGCAGAGCCAGCTTCCCCAGAGAAGCAGGCAACTGGTAAGGATTCACAAGACTGAGCTTTTCCTTCCTCCTACTCACTGCTGCCTTTGTGCATGCTGATCTCAGGGAGGTTTGCAAAGTAATGGATAATGGTTTCCTTTTTCACTGTTACCTTGGGTATTTTGCTGGCACCACCCACAGTGTTACCTGGGAGAGAAATGTGTTCTGAAATGTCTGAAATGCGTGAAAATGCCACCCAACCACACAGGTAATTCATGTGTCCCACCCACCACAGGGACATGTGAGTTACCCGTGTGAATACACAGAAAGTAGCTAGCCAGACAACTAAATCCTCATTTACACTGACCTTTTTTTACTGCAAGGAGTAAGAACTGAGTTAGAAGAGTAAGTACCTTAGGCCTTGCCCACCTTTTTGCTGTTCGACTGTTTAACAAACTTAATTCAACAAAATGTCTGATGCCATTCCCTGACTGAACAATTTCTAGAAGAAAATGATGGTAAGTTAGCACAACATCCTGAGGTGGACAAGAATCTGGATGTGTTCTGAGATTCAAGTGCTTCAAAATACAGACACAAATGAAATGGGCTATGCCAAAACACAGAGGGAATTTTTTGCCACCTAATTATCCTGTGTGGCAACTTTTTAGTGGACATTATTTGTCGTTCTTCACTTAGGTAAAAATAACTATATTTCATGTTACTGGGGAACCATTCTGTTGTAAGGTTATGCCAGGCATATGCTGGAGGATGCTTCTACTTTATAGACAGGCAGGCTGTCTCCTAACTGCTCCAAAGTCATCTCAAGCAAGATTTACACCCACACAGTGCTGCTAACAGCTCCACGGGAACTCTAACTAGCCATGAGTAAATAAGGTCCGTAACCAGAAATGCTGAGCAGCACCTCAGCTGGTGTAAATTGTCACAGCCCCTCTGTGGGGCTGGGGACCTTTTACACAGCCAGAAGATCTGTGCACAGAAAGTCGACCTCTGATACACAAAACGTCCTCTTACAACAGAAACATGCAAAATTTCTTCGGGGCTCAGTGGTAAACTTGAGGTTTCTCACTCCAGCCTCACAGGCTCCACCTTTTGCTGGCCGAAATAGGTGTTTGCAATGGTCCACTTGGTAACAGAGATGCCTTTTAAAGTTCCATTTTCTAAGGTGTATTCAAAATGCCCGGGAAAATTTACTTGCAGCTGGATAACTCACGCAACACTTTGTAACCCACAGAGATTTCAGTGGATAACCCACACAGCTCTGATAACACACACAGATTTTCAGTGGATAACCCACACAGAACTGATAACACACACAGATTTTCGGTGGATAACCCACACAGCTCTGATAACACACACAGATTTTCAGTGGATAACCCACACAGCTCTGATAACACACACAGATTTTTCAGCATTCCCAGCTAAACACAGTACTGCATGGCCATCCAGTGCTGTGCTGAAGGTGTCATGAGGCTTGATTAGCCCTGATTGGCTCAGAGGCCAGGAATTTGCAGTTATTACCTTTACAGAATCACTGAATAGTCTGAGTTTAAAAAGACCCACAAGGACCATCAAGTCCTGCTCTTAAATGGATGGCCCATACAGGGATCAAACCCACAACCTTAGCTTTATTAACAACGTGCTCTGACCAACTGAGCTAATCATGGGCACTTGAACTGAACCATTTAAATCATGTAAATGTATTCAAATCAATTTTGTGATGGAGAGGGCAGGCCTGACTGCCAAGGGACAGCCAGCTGGTCCTGCTGTCAGCATACAGACAGGTGTGGGAGAGGAGAAGACAAGACTTTGTGCCACAGGGCCACAGTGAAGGGATGTTGGTCACCTTCAGATTTTCTAGACTGCAGAGAAGCATTGAACTCTGAGTCAGAAGTCAAAGCTGGCTCAGAACTGAAGTGTTCCCAAAGGAAACCCTTTCCAATCACACTGTAAAGAAAAATGGTTCAGCATAATATACAGATTGCAGGCCAAGGAAGGGGGAAAACAGAGGTCATGCAGTGGCTCAAAACACTCAAAGCATTTAATTTAATCTGATTTCCCATACTGGAGGAGTTTTAATTATCATAAAGGTTATGGAATGTGGATCTGGAGATTGAACTCTGGATTCTTCCATTCATTTTTCTGTAACTCACCACTTAAAACCTTCAGCTCTAGACTTTGTCTGAGCTGTATCATAGTCCTGACACAAAAAGAGAGTCATTTGCAGAACATGGAATATATTAGTCTAAAGTTTATAATATCAAGGGTAGTAGCCCCCTATGAACTGGAAAATTTCTCACTCATCTGCAGCACATCTGGACTCTTGAGTCAAGGCCTACAGAGCCTCTAGTTCATGACCCTAAAGAATTAGATATTTTGCATCAGGCTATGTGGCATCATTCTCTTCCTGTATCAGAGGGAATATTTCTGATATCTCACTCAATGGTCCACACACTGCAGTATTTTGTTATTTCTGCCATAGGGAGCTCAGTTGTTACACTCCTCCAGCACTCCTTTTAGGTTGGTGGGGGAAACTTCGCAGCATAAAATAAAAACCTATGCAAAAAAATCACCCTGCTCTGTAAAACTGAGATAACCTCATTCTAACTCCTACACAGCCTTAGATGTAAAAACTCACCCAGTAAAAATTCTGTTTGGTGATGCTTTCCAAGTCATAACCACTACTTGGGTGTACCAAGAACTCCTGTCTTAATTTCTAATGGAAAACTTTCAAAAGAGCAGCCAGTGTGTTTCAATGCAAGATAAGAGCAGCTGCAGAACTTTCAGCTTTGCTCTGGGCTTCAAGGTATTCACCATTTGCTCTTTTTTTTTTTTTTTTTTTCTCCCCACTACATGAGAAATGCAATTATTTCATTTCTCGGTATAATGACTATTCTACATTCTTAGCAGTGGTGTATTGTAGCACACTGAGAGCGGTTCATGTATCCCAAACATGAGTACCAATCTGTTTTCTCTACCATCTCCAGGTAATGTGGGGAACAGTGACTTCACTGGGGCTGTGCTTGGGCATGAGAAGAGATTACAGCAACAGGCTTCTGGCCAGCATCACAGTTTTTTGTCTTCCAGTGCATTAAAGCCTCTGCTTGACTGAAAGGCACAGTTCAAAGCAGAGAGATGAGTTCTAATGGAAGATTTCAGGAAGCAAAAGAAGAAATTGCTCGGGAATGACAAGAACAACAACAACAAGAAGCTTCCTTCTCCGTGGAGCAACACAGCAGAAAGCACAGAAAGGAAAAAGGGAGCAAAGGAAGCCTGTAAAGGAGGAGAACGGGAGAAGCTGTTGGATAAACTGAGTGGAAGATAAATGGGAGTGGAATCTCAAGCAGTAGATTTCACAGAGCATTTTAATGGCTTGCATTTCCTATAGCCATGGAAAATCAAGGAAGGTGCTGGTCACTGGAGACAAGACAGCACTGGCAAGCAGTATTTCAGGGGGAAGGAGAGGAAGTGGGGAGATCTTGCTGACATCATCCATCAAAAACAGAGATGATTATAACATTTTCAGCTTGTGTTGATGAAAAAAATCATGATTGCCACCGTGATAGAGAAGACAATCAATGGCAGAAGGGGCAGGGAGACAAGAGAAAAGATGGTCTAGGAGACAACTCAGGAAACAGCAAGTGTAACAGGGTTGATAGAAGAGATGAGGATCTCAAAATCAGGAAGAGGTGGCCAACAACTAACCTTAGGAAGTCAAGCCATTGTGCAAGTGACAGCAGGATGTACAGAAGCAAATGACTGTGAAAGTGCAAATGCACAGAGGAGAATAATTGTCATGGAAAGGCAAGTGCATCAAGGGCTCTGACATGGATACCACTGCAAGGCAATGGGGAGAGCAAAGGGCAAAGAGAGACACAACAACAACAACAACAACAACACCAACAAAGGAGCTGTCGGTGAAGGTGCATATCTAAAGCATATTGAAAGGAGAGCAGATTACAGAAGGTGTTGGGAGGGAAGGGTCAGTAAAGAACAGGACAACAATTGCCTTCAGATGGAGCCAAGTACAAAACCTGGAGAAGTGTAGATTCTCTTACCAGAGACTGAGAAGCTTCTTAGTAATGGCAAGAAACAACAACTTCTGAGAAAGTGGAGGCAGACACGAGGAAAGCAGTGGGTTGTTAGAAAGATAGACTGAATTAAAGGAATTTCATTTTTTCAAGAGCATCCTTGAAGGTAGGGTCACTATGAAAACAGAGTGGTTAAAAATACACAAGAATTGAAGCATCAAGAGATTCTTCAACAGAAGACAGAAAACCTGCAGTGGGCCTGGAGAGATATTATACCAAGTATAAAGAGAAGGAAGGGAATTGGGATTTGAGGAAGACAATGCAAGAGGAAGCTGGAGGTCTTATCTTATTCACTCTCTCTTTAAAAAAAAAAAAAAAAGGACTAGATCTTGGCAGAGGGAGCACAAAGGTTAACAGAAAATGACATTTTATTAGTCATGAGCAAAGAAAGGATTTGAATCTCCCAGGTCAGTCTAAACATCTGTATGAGAGGCAGTTCAGTCTCCGGAAGAAGTCTTGACCCTATTAAAGTCAGTGACAAAACTCCTATTGCCTTCAATAGAGCCAAATTTTCACCTTGTGCCTGTGGCCATTCCATTGAGAATTCCAACATGAATGCCAATTAACGCCAGTTTCAAAGATGAAATTTGTGACACAGTTATGCGCTCCACTGGAAGATGAGCTAAGATTATCAAATTACATTTGCAAAGACCAGTAAAGCTAAGTGTGATGTTCACTAACAATTTACTGAGGCAAATAAATACACACACACAGAAAAAGCAGAGACTTTGAATATGTCAAAAGTGCACTAAAAATGGCACCATGGTTGATCTAAAGACAAATAAATTAAAAAAAAAGAAATTAGTAGCTCAGCTTGTTTGTGGCAAGTCTAAATTAATAAATTAGTAAGCTAAAAGTCATGCATAAAATAATGTTTTATTTTAAAATAGGGGGAGGGGGAAACCACTTTAAAGAGTAAATTTTCTTTTTTTTTTTTTTCACTGAATTAATAAGAAAATTACCTGAGGACAGGGCATTACTGCTGAGAGGCTTTCAGATGCTCGACTTACATGACAGCCACTATTAGCACATTTAAATTAATAGTTTAACACTAGTCAGAATATGCATCGTTTTGATTTTGTGAGATGTCCGTCTGAGTATGATACTTAATGATGTGCTGGTCTGAAATGTATGCAGGCTGGATAGCACAGTGCTCAAAGCAGTTATTTTTTTTTCATGTGTGTGTTGATGTTCTACATGTCTTTATCAAACCCCATGCAGTCACTGTACAATTTAATACACAATATCAGTTCAATCTCCTGATAGCAGCGAACACTTCCCACTTTATAAGTCTTTGCAAAACACCAGTTTTACAAGTTACTCTGTTGAATCAGACCAGTGGCTTCCAGCACTCCTGTCCCATTTATGAGTGTAAATCTAGGCTAATCTGGTACAGATAGACACATCCTTCTGGTTCGCCCAAGTCTTACGTAGATCAGAATCTCTCCTGACGTGTCGGATTGCAATTCTCCATTCTGCTCTATTATTCTCATTTAAGCACTTAATCCACTCTGTTTAGACCAGCATAATAATTGTTTAAAGTCAAGCAAGAGAAAACCACAAAAATACACAAACTACAGTAATACATGCTGGGTAGCAGGTAGGCCACATTTCATCCACTAAGAGATTCCTGCTTCCAGGCAGATCTGTAACTCCTTCTAAGCCAGGTTTTGAATAAATATATTATCCTATCAGGAGGTCACCACATTGCTAAACAAATGCACGTGTCCAGACACTGACATGGCCTCTGAGCAGCTGATGGTACGCTCAGAGGAGACTGAGGCTGTTGCGGCAGAAGGGTTGCAAAGGGTTGCAAAGGGTTGCAAAGGGTTGCAAATCCAGCCTCACCACGCACTGGCGAGTCTGCATGTGGAAGCTTGCACAACACCTGTTTACACTGCACCTAGCCCTAGGAAATCCGCTAAATCTTTTCATGTTATACACACCAAAATCAACAACAGCTTTGAAAGAGAGAAAAAAAGACATAGATCAGTGCTTGACTGTTGCCATTATGTATGATAAAATGAAAATTAGGATAAACTGTACGGTGTAAACTCGCTGCTCTTCTGCCACTGTGTGGAATAAGAACTGCTCAGCACTTCAGTACCTTTAACGTGTGGGACTGTGGGATGAACAATCCCAGTTGAAACAAGGTGGGCAATCAGGCTTTTTCAGCCTGAATCCCACTGCCAGATTGGCTCTGCTTTTGCTCAGCACGCAGCTCTCCCCTGATTTCAACTGAAGCCTTGTGAAAAGATCACAGGTGTAGTAGTTCGAGTGGTTTGGGGGTTTGTTTGTTTTTGAATGGTATAAAGACAGATTTATTGACACACACTAAAAGAAGAATGAGAATTAAATTAAAACCCACAAACAGGTAAAATAAAATGGCCTGCTTTGATGTCATACCGGTGTCAAAGAGAAAGGGCACAACCCCAACGTTCTGAACACGACCGTACCCTGGTACCTGACGCCAAGCTCTGAATGACCATCCCAGGTAGAAAACTGAGAAAATAAAGAGGTTTTCATCCTATAGCTGCAGACTAGACAGATTTTCCGTACAGAGACACTGACTTGTCCATTTCAGAAGAGAGGTGGGGGTTGGGTTGGGGGTGTTGTGCTATGTGTGCATGTGTCGAGTGAGGAGAAGACAGGTTTAATTAATCTTAAATGCCTTAGCAATTCAAGAATTGTAGCCCTGGATCAGTTCCTCTACTAACATGATTAGCAAATATTGACTTTTGAGTACAATAATAATGTGTCATCTGAAACCCTTGATAAGTAACTTAAGTACTTCCTTAGCTTGCATCTTATTAAATTAGGTGAGGTAGGTTGAGACACATAGCGCAAAGCCATTGAAATGAGAAATCGGACCTAAAGATTTTAGCATTGATTAAGAAAAGTCAAAAGTTAGAATAAAGATGAAAACTCTGTGGCCCATATTTTGATCTCAGTTCATTTCTGTGAGTACAGATTGCCTCGCTCTAGGATTAATGCTGGTGCTAGTGAGGCATTCAAAATTCGTTTCAGTATTTACTAACATGGATATGTTTTCTTTGGAGTTCTTCAGCATGGAGTGAAGTAATTTTTTTTTTTCCATTTTTGCAATACTGTAATTGTCATAGTTATAACAAGTGTAAACATTTGCTCTTTGTGACTTCTTGGCATGCAATCCATCACTTGATTATGTATGATGACCATATAATGTCAGTTTTACGGAAGGTTAGCTGGCAGAACTTTTAAGCTTTTGAAGTTAATATAAGAGAGAGAAAGAAAGGCGTCACACTTGTGTGCCTGTGAACGAAGTACATGTAACATACTCAAATCTCTTCATAAGGTTTAGCTTAAAAATGTGTACGGCAGCTCAGCCAAGAAGGGAGTTAAAAGATGTGATACTCCTCAGATGCAACCTGACAAATCTTACTTTATTGATTAGTTTTCAAAAGCAGAGCAGTGAGAGCACTACACTTACAATAGACTTTGGAATGAGTAGTGGTGGGGGGAGAAAAAAGCTCCAAATGTCATCAAAGCAAATGGTCTGTGAATGTTGCTTCAAAGCTAGTCATTAGTTGCCAGGGTGTTTTGCCACAAAGCTTGTAAAGAGGTTTTCCTGGAGGGGAAGGTATGACAAAATGCATTTCTTGGCAAGATGACTTCTGCTTAAATAGCAGGACACATTATTCTTGCTTGATACATAAAATTAATTAGAGGATTAACATCTTTTATGAAATTTTGCCAGAGATTTTTTTCCTTTTTACTGGGAATAGACCCCAGGCCTTTTCTGTACTCTAATGAAATTGCAAATTGACTTGTGTTCAAATGATGCTTGACTAAAATGAATAATTAAAAATGTATTGCTAACAATGAGATGGGTCAGCTGATCTTTTCAAGGATTAATTAGTTTCAAGAACCATCTTTCATATGTAACACAGCAAAAGCCAATGCCAGCCCACCTTTTATTCATGCAGTAGCTCCTCTTGAAGTCAATGGACCCATTCTACTCCCAATTATCCAAGGTTTTTTTTCCAGATTCAATCTGTTTAGAGTGGGTTTTCCTCTACAACAATTCAGAGAGGAGTTACGCCTGAAGGAGTTGAGCTGTTATGGTATCTACAATTCAAAGAGCCCAACTCCTCTCTATTAGGATCTGATCCAAAACCAAGCTGAACTGACGGGAGTCTCCTGTTTGTCTTCATTAAGCTTTGCCTTGAGATGAACAGTGTAACATCAGTGCGAGAACTCCGTGACTGTGAAAGGAACACTGTTTAAATTTTCTGTCGGTGAACAAGTGGATAAACGAAGAAAAGCAAAAGACTAAAGGGAATAGGGAAGCCGGTGTGTCATTGTTTCCATGCTTTTCCATAAAATATGAATAAGAAGGTTTGGGAACTAGGAAAAATGACTCAACATAAATTTTTCAGAAGCAGGTCAGGAATTCAGTTCTCTGATTTTTTCAGGAGTTTAAAGTGTTTAATTATCTGAAGCACCTAAGAACAGTTTGTTTGGCTTCCATTTTAACATGTGCCTTGAAAAATCCCGTTGAATGCCTGTCTGCTTCTCCACACCTCTTTGAAAGTAAATCCCCATTATAAACAGTGACTTACATACTGTGGCATCTGACTCTGGTGGATGCCTCACAAAGAAATACTTAGAGGTTAAGAGCAGAAATCTGGAAAAAACTGCTCTGCTACAGTGATTCTGTCCCATTTGGTGCCTGAGCTAGTTCATTTAGGGCTGAGGTGGGTATTTATGCACAGTGCTGCCCTATGCCATGTAGACATTTTCTCAGGTACTCTGAAAACTTCACCTTTAGCTTCATGTAAAGTGAGATTTACAGAGGCATAAAGGTGCAATAGGAGCTCATGATTAGATTCGAGACCCAACTGATAACCTGCAGCTGAAAATCTCTTTCATTGATCTTGCACTTTTAAAATATGAAATGTCTGAGTTACTTCCCCAGTGTGTGCAAATAAGCATGTTTCACTTTTTAAATTCCTTAATCGCCTCGTATGTTTGCAATTGGTCCCTTTCTGTGCTGAGAATTTTAAAAAAGGAAATCTAACATTCAATTTCAGTGTTTTCTCAAAACACCTAAATCTCAAAACGCTTATTTCTGCTTGCATTTTTCCGAGTTCCTGCCTCCGATGGATTTTTCAGATGTGTTTTATGTTGTGTTATGATGTTTCTAATTTGGGTGATGAAAGGTTAAAAGATACGCCTGTATGAAATTACTCAGTGGCTCTTGTGAACTAACATCAGAGCTTATTGAGTATGATCACTCTGTCATTTGCTTTGGCTACAGCAAAGCTTTCAGATACAGTAGAACTAAGCTGGGATCCCCAGAGCCTACTGTAGAATTTGAAGTGGGGTAAAAAGACATAGTTTCCTTGCCTAAGACCTGCTAGCCATGTGTAAAGAGACGATGCTCTGGAAAATGTTGTTTTTCTTTGGCTGCCCTTTAGTCAGATCTCCTCACTGCTGGCATTGTGCAGAGTCAGCTTAAAAGGTGTATTTAGCATTGAGGGATTTGGTAAATACTGCTTTATTGTGCTTCGTACTCCCTACAGGGCATTCTGAAGAGATGAATAATAAGTGTGAACGGGAAGAGCAAGTTTCCAGTCCTGTCAAATTAATTAGAGCAGCGTAGAATGAAGTGAGGTTTGCCGTTAGGTAGGTTCAAAACAGGCAAAGGGAATCAGTCAGGCATACACAAAAATGTTACCCCACTTCTACTATCATTGTTTTCTTTTGAATCGGATATAAAATGTTGCCACGTTTTGTTAACCAGAGCAAAACCTCTTTCAAATATTGTGCGTAAAAATAAAGTAAGCTGGAAAGCAAAGCCCCGCTGTGGCAGGAGCAAAAGTTGCCAAGCGATGACGCTGCCCTTAGATCTGCTGTTCCAGAAGTGTTTGCTTACAGTTTTAAGGGAATTACCGACACCGAGCTTAATGTCATTTAATTCCGTGAAGACATTTTAGAGATTGACTCAGCTCGCAGCTGTAAAACAGTCCCTCTGGTTTGCCAGCTGCCTGCTTCATAATTTTCTGCCACTTGCCTTTTTCCTTGCAGCGGCCCAAAAAAGCCATTATTGGTGTCATACTTGGGCTCTAGTTCATGTCGTTTCCTAACTCTTTTCAGACAGACATCAACATGGTAGGTAAAAAAGGATCTGATCCAAAGCCTGCTTCAGTCAGTGGAAAAGATTCCTACTGAATGAAGTGAGGGCTGGATGAGATCAGTAGACCCTCTTTTCACTCCCTTCCCAGACAGGGGTAATCTCTATTGAGCATTTCCAAGCTCTGGTATGAAATGACTCAAATTCTGAAGCTACTGCTTCTCCTGAAAACTGGTCCCCAGACTAAACAGATCATCTGATAAGAAAATTTTTTCCCCTTTTATCACAACCCATCCTCTACTTTGTTTCCCCGGAAAGTCTTAACTTTTACTGTCCCTCAGTTTGTTTTCACACTTGAGGAGCTAATTAGGCATATAACATGTTCATCCTGCATTTTGCATTTGCATTTAGGCATTTTCATACATCTTTCTAAGTAAGCCCTTTGTATTTCTGGAGAATTTCATTATTCTTCTGTGACTTCCTTCCAATGCATAAACCTTTCTCCTGCTGGCATACTGTATCCGGAAATGTGAACTCCTTACCACCATATACTACAGCAGCTATTCCCATGGACAAGAATATTTGGGTGAAATTAGGTTGAACCTTAGTCACCCTATGCTACTTTTTAGTGATAAGGGGAAAAAAGACAGTTCCAGGCTCTAACTGGCATCATCCTAAAGGAGAGGTTTAAAACAAGTGAGACTGTGTCCTAAAGGGTCATTTTCTCTACTGGGAGGCTTACAAAGGAGTCTAGAAGGCCCAGTGTGGCTGTAGAACACATTTACCGTAGACATATTCCACCCCACGAAGTGAGTCATGCCTTTGGAAATGTGCAACTGGAAGGAAAGGAAATAAATGTTGGGTCAAACAAAATAGATCTGTTGTGAAAAACTTATTCCGTTAACTTCTTATCCAGGGAGGCTAACAAGTATTAGGCTTCTTTGTAGCCTTGGAAGCTCCCCCTTTGATGTTTGTAGAATGGAAGATTGTGGTTGCTGCTGCTGCTGTTTGTGTTGAAAAGTGATACAATGAAGATGCACCAGATTTCTGACATGAATTAACAAAAAAATTATGCTGAAACATTTCATTCATGTTTCAGCATTCCCTGCATCCCATTGTCAGCTTAGCCTCAGGTTTCTTTTTTCTAATTTTGGTTCACAGACAAATTCAAAGTTGTTATGCTCAGCCTGATTCAGAAAAAAAATCACACATTAAATGTGGGATTTCCACCCCAGCTGACACACTGGAGTCCGCTCCCGCTCCATTTTGTTTTCCGTACACAGCCTTCTTCAATCTTTACTTTTGTTCCTCAGTTTTAATAAGAGTACAGGAATACCCACTCCAATTTTTCCTCTACTTATTGTCTTTTCTAAAGCTCCACTTTGCGTGTCACTGCTGGCTTCTGATAAGAACGGCTCGTTCTCTAGCGATCCATGCACCGCACTTGGCCGTGAGGGTGTGGGAAGGAACACAGAAGGTGAGGGAGTAAATCTCATCGTTACGCGTTTTGGTCCAATGTGAACCAGCGCTGCTCAGCTGACTAGTGCTGTGTGCCTCTGAGGAGCTCAGATCTCACCGTGCTACTTTTCTGTGGCATTTAAACCCAAGCAAAAGGCACATCACTGAACGCTCTCCCTTTTTTTAGGGTGGTACAGTGGCATAGGAGCCCAAAAGTTTGCCTCACTTAAAGAAAACTTGATGAGGAGAGCTTTAAAAGCGTTGACATTCCTGATTTTCTTTCAGCTCCCTAACTTCAGTTTTTGGCAGCAAAGGAACTCCTGCTCTAGGACCTACAGAGGGAAGATCGTCCACAAAGGGAATAGTTTTGGTGCTGGGGACAATAAGAAGTTCAGGGCCTGAAACTTAGAGGCAGACACTCCCTTCTCTCTTTGAGAGGATTTCAAAATCCTTTGGGTTTAAATCCTAATTGGGAAGGGGAAAAAAAAAAAAAACAACCCAACAAAAAACCGAGACATTTTACAGTTGCAAAACCCTCCATAAAACTGAGAGATCTTTTTCCCCGCAGCTCCATCTGAAACAGATGGAAATTTCTTTAGTGAAGTGACCACTTAATTAAAAATATGTGGTACCAAATTAATACCATTTCAGCAGGTACTGGGAAGACAAATGAAGACTGTCTAGCCTTCTCCAGGTGTCTAAGACAACTATCTATTGTTTTTTAAGATGTCTGGCAGCTGTTAAGTAATTTAAATGATGCTTGTCAGCTCCCAAATAGAAGAAATAAATGAACACAAAAGAGCAAGATTTCAATTAAAGTTCATCATGTAAAACAGGCCTCATGCCTTCCCTGACCACAGAGATTAGCTTTTGTGTCTGGAATTGCATTTAATAAACCTCCTCCCTTGACATGGAACATCTGCTCCCTTTAGGACTATTGTTTTACACCCATAAATAAAACATAAAATTATATTTTTGTCACTCTTCAGGCCAGATCTTCAGCTGGCATAAATCAATGGTAAGCAGTCAACCTCAGCAGAGCTCCGCTGACTTAAACCAAATGAGGATCTGGCCCTTGACGCTTTGGTGCTGAAGAAAATAATGGGTCTGGGCAGAGTGTGTGGGACATTGTTTATCAGAGAATGTGTGTGAAACTACGTGGAGCAAGTAACCACAAAGCATGATTGATCTCTCCAGCATATTTTAACACTTCTTTTTTTTTTTTTTCCCCCCACCGTGTTTACTGAAACCTTTTAGGTAGTGCAGTCTTCTCAGATATCATTTTATGTTTGAAAAGCTTTTTAATTCAAAATGAAAAGTTACGCGCCGCTCCAGTGAACCTCTAGCTTCAATTACGCGCTCTGCAAATGGTTGGCCTGCATTTTGACCAATGTTTATGGTGCTTGGCAATTTTTCAGTAGCTACTTTACCCTGATATGATTAATTTCTTGCCTAATACGAGGTTTTGCATGTGTAGAGCTAAAATAATCCTAAAGGGCAGAAGAGAAATAAAAGAGCTTGTGTGTTTCGGCTTTAAAAACGTTTGAAACATAACACCACGATTTTCAGCGTGCCAATGATAATACAAGTTAGCCATGGATGAAGACTACCACAAGAGACGCGAAGTTCCTGATGGGATTTGGTAGCATGAAAGCCATGGCTTGGCTGGTAAGGTCAGCACATTGGATCATAGCTGGGCAGCCTCAGGAGCAGGGAAGAAAGAGACAAACCTGGAGCTCACCACGCATGACTGCAGCAGCAGAAGGGAGATTGGCTGCTGGTGCTTGTTTGCTTTCACAATGCCAAACCCTTCTCTACGTGCCAGTATCCCTTTCTACCAGAGTGCTCACGTGTATAAACTCCCCTGAAGTCAGAGGCAGCATAACTTGAATAAGCGAATTTTAATTGAAAAATATGTTTTGATTTAAGCGCCTGAGAAATCTCACTGGTGTCAGGCTGGAAATCTGGGTTTGTGCTCTGCCTTCTTTATCAGGATCAAATTTTACAGTAGGAGATTAGAGAGTGCCACAACCCTAAAAAGACAAAGATTTTTGACAGGATATGAGAAGAATGAGGTGCCCAACAACTAATACACTGTAAAGCAAAAAGACATTTCCATGGGCCCTGGCACCAAGGTCTCTTTGGGCTCTTTAAAAGACAGATTTGGAGCATTATCACCAAGCTACCTGCCTGCTTCTGCCACGCCAAGAGATACAATTGCTCTGATTCAGTTCATCATGCACAGTAAGACTCTAAATACAAGCACATCCACTTCAGTGATTTAAGCTAAAATATTGTTCTGTAAACACATGAGGCTCTTAGGTGGCCATGTGATTCATGAGCTGTACCATCTTCAGCAGAAGTTGCAAAAGAGATCACTGGAGGTAGCAATTTCTTAAACCACCTTCAAAGAAAGCCCTTAGGTGCCTTCAAAATCCCAACCTCCGAATTTTTATTTAAAACAATCACACACAACAGAACTATTTCTGTTCACCTTCACAGAACGTCTGCATTGCAAATTTCAGTAGTCAGACTAGCTGTAAATGAGCCAACCGTAGATGAGCCTGCTTTCTAGCAGGATAAATTTGCCTATATGGAGTTACCCCTGCCAAAAAGCAAGGTAAATTAGCCCTCTCAGTGTTCTCTGCTGTCTCATCTTGACTGTGTCCAGTATCCACAATGGTTCATTTACAGCCACCTCGGGCATTTCTGCATTGTCATGCCATTGGATATACTCAGAGCAATATTGTTATTGCCTTAACATCTACAAGAGCACAGGAGCTGAGCACAACAGGGATTAGCTACCTTTTGCCTTTTAGCTCAGAGCAGGGGGGCAAGTCAGAGGGGACAACAGCAGCAGGACCCCAGTGATTTCTGCTTGCATGAAGTACCCAAAGTAGATGGCTATCTCTGGTGATAATGTATGCTGAGTCATCCTGAACACAGGAAATTATCTTACAGCCACAAAGATAGGCTACAGAGAAACACTTGAGCTGAGACTTAGCAGATTTTTTGATTTTTGACTTTTTAAAGTTAGCCGGTTTTAAGTTAGTGCTTTCTTTATTCATGATTTTAAAATAAAATGGCAATATATGTGGGATTAATTGATCCACCCCGGATAACTCAGCCAGTTTGGTCCTTCAAGTTCTACAGAGACCTAATCAACACATTACTCAGGTTTTAACGGTCTTATTTAATATCTAAAGACAATGTTTTCACCGATCTCTCAAATTTTGAGTGGTTTGGAAGGAAAAAGAAAATTTAAAAAAAAATAAGAAACTTGCTAGAAATCAAGCTGAATTAGCTGAATTGAAAACTAGTCTGTGCTTGAAATGTGAAGCAATGTGGAACTTCACAAGGCGCCTACACGGACAAAAGAAACAGAACACTGAGCAAAGTTCAATCTATACTTAAAATTTCAGATCTGTGATAGGTAGGAAATCACTCAGTATAGATACACTTATCCAGTTCCATTGGCATGAAATGCTCAAGGCAGGACAGCTTATTTCAGGTGAAGTAAAATAAGTTATCCTCCCAAAGCTGCCCTGGCACCTCTGCATCTGACAAGGAGCACACTGACACAGCTGTTGGGCAAACAATTAAACACCCAACTTAAAACCCCCCATGCCAGCAAGATCTCTAACAGAAGTTCCAAATATGCCACGTTCACAGAATTCTAGAGGTTTCAGAAATCAATTTCATCCAACAGCGCAGCATTTTATAACCAGACAGTAGGAAACGTGAGAGTCCGCTTCAGATTCCTGGGTGACTTATGTGATCTTCCTCAGCACCACGAAGAGTGAAGAAGACAAGTTTAAAACGCCCCAGTGCTATCCAGTTTCCCACTCAGTGTTCTGCCTTGTCTAGTCCTTGCAGCAAAACAGGGGCAGAGCAATCAGCATGTAACGAAATCTCCTCCAAAATGTGAATGCAGTCCTTTCTTTTTCTGTATTTGCTTACAGATCAGGGTACCCCTGAAGAACTATAAACAGCTGAGAGCAAGAAATAAAAGGGTCTCTGAAAAGTTTTATGTCCTCCAAACTATAAATATCAGGTGGCAATACTAGGCAGTTTATTTTTCTGTAGAAATATATATTTTATCCATGAAAATATTTTCTCTAGCAAAAAAACCAACCCAAAACAACACACTAGCTCATCACTGGTGATTTCATGAAATACATATAATTTTGCAGAAATACTGATTAATGTCTTTGGTAAGTTGAGATGACAATTTATTTTTTTCTCCTGACCAAACGAAAATAATAACCATATTAAAATGTGCTCACATTTTTTAGATTTTGGTGGTTTGGATTTTTTTTTTTTTTTTTTTTTCCCCTCCAGATAATGGAGGGGTAATGAGAAGGACCAGACAGAAAAAGATTGGTATGTCCAGAGATTGGTATAAAAATCCAGATAAGGTAAAAGTTTGGTATAGCAGCAGCAAACCACAAGAGGCTGGGTAACTTCAGGAAGAGAGTTTGCCAAACCAAGCATTACATTTTTACCAAGGTAAGGGGCCAGCATGTGATGAGAAATTCTGGAGCTGAGCTTGTGCACATGGCTGGGGGGCAAGGGGCACACACACCACTTTCTGAAGGTGGAATTCCTCACTACTGCGCTTTCCCTCCCCAATTAAGGGTTGAAATGAGCCACTGGAATCTACTGTATATCCTGGGGAAATGAATGCCCTGGCTGCTTTCCAACTCGTATTTCTCTCTTTCTACAGCAAACAATGGGCCAAAAGTAGGATGTTGTATGTCGCCCTGGGAGGGGAAAGAAAAAAAAAAAAAAAAAAAAGGTGAAGTATTGATAAACTGAGATTAATTTTTACAAAAATGTTTATATCAAGTGCATATGCTTTGCCTCTTGGCCATTATGGAAATGTCAGGGGTTTAATTGGCAGCTGTGAATAGCAGCACCTGCAAACAGCTCAGGGCTTGTTCCTGTGGTCTGGCAACATTCTTACTTTATGCTTTAAATAAAGGCTTACTCACTGAGACAGAAATAACTGACAGTGGATGATTGATGATTGCCCATCACGCAAGGGGCTGACATCTACCATTCACCGAATCCATTTGCAATTCCACTTCCAGATTGCATTAACAGGGCCAAGACATCTAGGAACAGGATTGATACAGATGGCAGCTCAGCCACAGAGTTCAGCTGATGCTGATCGTATGTTAAGCATGGAAAACAGATTACTGCGAGCTCCAATCCATCTCATGTGGTACATTTTGGAAACCCTGTCTGTTTACTCCAGGTAACCTTTTATAGTTCTATTTATCCTGCCTCGTTTCAAACCAGATAGCAATTTTCCATAGCGGAGAATTTATGGTGCCATTTACAACACGCGTTTATAAAAGACTTACCTCCGTGAAATATTAAGACAAGCTTTTGGCATTCTGAGTGTTCCCATTTTTGCTTAAGAAGGATCAAAAAAATGTGAGCACATAAAATCCCTGATTTCCCTCATCACAAATATCCTCTTCTGAGCAGAAGGAATGGCTCACTCACCACGGCACACCTGGGTAGGTCTCAAACCCCAGTGGCTGCCGAGCTCAGAGGCAAATAAAGAAGGTTCCAGCTAGAGGGGCCGGTCCCACACTGCTCAAAACCCCTGCTGATCTCTGTCTGAGCTGGGACATAGCATCCTGCTAGTCCCTGTTTTTATCTCAAGTTCATCAGGGTTATGGGCTGTTCTTCAGGAAGGCTGAGGAAATGCAATTTTCCATTTTCGTTAAGAAGCGAGGCCGAATATCAAATCTGAAGCTCAGTTTTCAAATCCCAGGAAGTCTGGAGTTGGTCAGGCAGGATTTTAGGTCAGCCGTCTGGTGGCATGAGGGACACTTCCAAACTTCAGAGCCCCCTTCAGACTGAGGGCTAAGGCCTGGACACTTCTCCTTTGGTATTTGGGTGGAGATGAAGGAAACACTAATTTTACTTTAGCAAAAGTAAACAAAGCCTAGAAAATGCTCACAATAGCCTATTCCATGCAAATAAAAAGCCTGAAATAACCCAAAGCAAGGAGAGTAAGCAGAGAAAAACCCAGGTGTGGCATCTCATCCAAGCAGCTAAGGGTGTCACTTTCTCTGTTGATGCAACTGCTCCGTAACAATTGGGGCTCTCAACCTTGAAGCCGCCAGAAGCTTCAAGGAGACAGTCTTAAATTCCACATCAGTCCACGAGCTTAATTTTAACACCAGCCCAGCTTTCACAACCCTCTGAACACACAGTAGACCCTTTGTCAGTTGCTTTATCCTTTTTTTCCTTTTTGAAGTCATTGTAGCCTCACCCTCTGCCACTATGCCATTAGTAAGGTCTTCTGAAATCCAAATTTGTGCTCTTTGTATTCACACAGTCAAAAGATGGTGCACTGGAAACTGGTGTTAATGTGGATCTTTAGCAGGTGCAGAGATTGCCAATTTCCAGGCTGACACTTGCAATGGCTCTCTTGAAATAGCTCTGTTTCGTCTCACACTTCCTGAGACAAATCCATTCCTTCCTTATTTCACTGAACTGTGTACATTCAGGCCACTATTCAACCTCCTTACATAATTGCATGCAGCCTATCTTGTAAAAAAAATCAGTGGTTCTTTTCTTTATTATGATTATTTAAAACAATTAAAGATGATCATACACAAACTTGAGAATTAACGTTGTGCAAATATTTATACAGAAGCTAGAGCCAAAGCTTTTCCCTTCTTTTCTACATGGAACATGGGAGTTTTGTTCCAGAAAAAGCATTGTCCAGTTTAGCTAAAGACAGCAGAAACAGCCTTCCTTGCCATCTCATTATTAAAAAACTCCATGCTTTTTCTCTGTGAGCCACCACTGGTAGTAACAGATGATAGAACAGAGGTTTTCCAAGAAACTCCCCTAAAGCTGAAAAAAGTACATTTCTGTAATATTTTTAAAGTCAATAATGCAAAAAAGGGGTTTTAAAGCTTAGACACACAAAAAATGCAGCAGCTGTAACAGAAACAGCGACACTTTGCTTTGGAGATGAGGACCTGGATGCACGAGTTTAAACACGACCTTCAAAAGTAACTTTTTTATTCCAGCTTCTGTAATTCTGGCTTAGTTGACAGATCTTCACTGAATTTTTCCCAGTCTAGCACAAAGCTGGAGGCAGTGGAATATATTTTGCTACCCTTTGTAAACATCCCGTTAAAAGAACACTAAGAAGTTACTTCAGCCTGGCACTCGGGGAGGTCAAAGTCACCTCCCCACAGCAAAGACTGGAACCAGCACTTTAAACTGAAGCATGTGCACTGGTGCTCTGTTGAGCAGAGGCCTAAAAATATGACAGATACACCCCAAAAGTCAAGAAGGAGAAAATTCCACAGCTGGCTTAGACACAGGCATCTACTTCACTGCCATCCAAAACGACAGGAGACACAACCCATCCAAAACAGCCAAAAAATTTCTAGAAAAACCTTTCTCATATCCCAGGAGTGGAGACATTACAAGTCTACAGATCTTTTTCTTTTTTTTTTTTTTTTTTAACTCCTGTAAATCCTGCTTCATCAGATTTGCGCTGTAAATTGTCTAAATCCATGCATTGTCTAAATCTGGGACAAACATACTGTCAGGGCTACTTCTGAAGGTAAAACCTCCAATGATTTTTGATACTCTTAGATCCTTTAAAAAATGGGCATGACAGGGAAAGGGAAAGGGAAAACTAATTTTTACACTGAGATGGACGATCAATAATAAATTAAAGCTCTGCTTAACAACAAGCATACAAAACAAACTGCTTTTTTGGCTACACGTATTCCATCTAGCGCTCTCAGTTAGGCAGGGATGTTGTGTAAAAGATTCAAACAGTTGGGTAATAGAAGACCAAACAAAAATTTGTCCATGGAAGGGAGAAGTATGAGGTCAGACCTGCCACAGTCAGCACATTGTTTCTTCATTTCTGAGCTCTTAATTTTGTGAGCAGGATGTTCCTGCAGCATCATGGGGGATATGGCACTCAGTCCAACATAATGCACTTTTTAAGATTACCCAACAAAACAAAAAATACAAGTGCTGCATTCCCAGAGCCAAAGAGCACCAATTGCCATCAGTAGAAACTTTTGATATTACTTTGAATCCCTGACAGTCAGCTTTTTTTCTTAACTGTAAAATTTAATTGTTTCAAAAATTTCAGCGCTAACTGAAAATATTATGAAATGATGCAAAATAAATGGCACTGTAAATTGCACGGATAAAATGTATGGATAGATATTGGCTGAGGTGCTACTTTTCAGAGAGTGTCCCAAGAGTTCCAACTGAAAATTAAAATTGTTCTCAGTTCCATCTCTTGTTTCCCTTTAAGTAACGACGCACCCACACATAACACAGCAAAACACAACCTGATCAAAGGTAACCCTGTTGAAATAAAAATGTGCTTTGGAGCAGATCCTTGTTTGTTATATGGATGGCGAACGTTTGATCTGTATTTATTGCCCTTGGACCGAAGTGCAGAGATGAGTAAGTGTCCTCAGTTGGGCAGTTAGCAGATCTTTACTTATAATTTATAAATAAAGTCTGTGTTCCAATGAACAATGGCTCAGTGCAGCCTACTAATCATCACCCTTGTGTCACCCCTCTCAGATAACCCCCTTTCCTTTTCTTCATGGCTGTGGTTGAATTCTTCATGGGGTTACCCTGTCTCATATCTCAAAGGCACGTGGTGTGGCACTAGATTGTTATTTTGAAATGAAGGAGAAAATTGTTTTCCCAGACACCAGAAAATACCAGGGATATATCAACTCTGTTTGGGATGTCCCAGGAAAGTAGTTTCCATAAGGATTGAGGGGGGCGGAAGGAGACAGGGTGTGGAAGAGAGCTGATAAATTTGTGTTTACATCACCTGGACTTGTGAAAAAAAGGGGCAATTTTCCCCAACTCATAAAATGTTACCCCATTTTTCTCCCAGGGTAACATTTTGCTTGAAAGGAAAGGAAAAGAAGCCATTCCACCTTCTCCCATCCCAGCTTCTGTTTACACAGGCCCGTCGTCCAACCCATCTATGCCATTGATCCTCTTAAGCTCTAAATCATGACATTTGCTCGGACCATTACGATTAAAACTCATTCATTTCTGGCAGATAAAGATCTCTGTTTTCCGTGCATGAGGGCAGACAACACAGCAATGAAAACTCTGAACCAAGAACAAAGGACTCGTGACTTCTTCAGGGCAACACATTGAAAAGGCAGGAAAGTGTGTCAGAAGTTATAAAAGGGGGCCACCAAATGGGTGTAAATAAAATTCTGCTGCAAGGCCGTTTTTTTACTGCCAAGAAGGTGCAAAGAAGCCTAAGCACTAATGAGACTCAAACCCCAAGGCAGAAAAAAACAGGTGTTGGCTCATGGTCCACAGATAAACTAATGGCAGATAGAAAAGTAGAGCTATGATTTACCCCAGCAGTGGAACACCACTGATTTTAACACAGCCATATGCCCTCAGGATTTGACCCCCAAAGCACCAGACTTTTACACAGCATGGACAAAATGTGGGTGGAGAAAAAACTCCCCAAGGGGCAACACTATCTGTAACAATTTCCAGCCAGGTCAACCTGGATATCTTACTAACCAACCCAACCAATCCTTTGCAAGAGGATCCTAATAATTTTTCTCTAGGTACAAAAAACATCTTGTGTTTGAGCTCCTCAAAAAAGTTTTGAGTTCACTTACTTATGCCTAACTCTCTAAGAATGAACCCTGCTGCATAAATTCACACTGAGGACAAATTAATAGCCCTTCAGGTCAC
This sequence comes from Hirundo rustica, assembly GCF_015227805.2. Taxonomy (NCBI): domain Eukaryota; kingdom Metazoa; phylum Chordata; class Aves; order Passeriformes; family Hirundinidae; genus Hirundo; species Hirundo rustica. The sequence continues at coordinate 3,623,793 of NC_053452.1, forward strand.
CTGGAGGTAGCCTCAAATTCTGGAAAAGTTGAGTTGAACATGATCCTTTAAAATTACAGGAAATCCAACCTATTCATTTGTATGTGGCTATATGCAAGAGGTTTGTGGGGGTTTTTTTGTGTTTTTGTGTTTGTTTGGTTGGTTGGTTGGTTTTTTGGTTTTGGTTTTGTTTTTTGGGGTTTTTTTGTTTTTTTTTTTTTTAATTAAGAAAGAGACAACTAAACTAGTAAATAATAAATAAACTCGTAAATAAATAGTAAATAAACTAAACTAATAAATGTTACTGGCAGAGGACAGACAAAATTGTCCCACCAAAGGCATGAAGTGAACATTCCTTATGCAGAATACCAGAATGAAACCTCTCTGAATTCTCAGCAATGGCATTACAAACAACTGTTTTTTTTCTTCCAGGGGTTCCAAACTCAAATTTAACAGATTGCTCTATGCTGACACATGGTCTCAACTTGGGAGCAAGCATTTCTTTTATAAACAGCTTTTTCTCTTAAATGGTGATTTCTTTTTGGTTTCACTTGTAATGTGTGTAAAATGATCTGGGATGCTTTTTGCACTTGTGTACAGTAACTCAAAAGCAGCTTTCATTGGAACAGTGAAATTTGGCAAACGAACAGTCAATATTGCCCTCTAATTGCTTTTAGCGTTCTTGCAAAAATAAAAATGTCATTTAAAACGGCTGAGATATTTCAGTTTGAAAAGTGGCTACTGAGCAGGCACAATAATGGCATGGATTTTTACTTTGTGTTTGTAATGCACATATTCAGCATAATGTGATCCCTAAGATATACATCCCCAGATTAGGCCTGTACTAATCATTGATTTTTTTTTTTTTCACTTCAATGGCTGAAATAGAAAGATTAAATCTCTTTCAGTTGATATAGAACATTTTTTCTTCCTCCTCTCCTCTGTGAAAACTCAAAAACATTTTCCCATAGGACTAATACATAAAAAATGTCTCCATTAAGGGTCAAAAAAATATAAGAGGAAAAAAATACATTTTAAAAAAAAGCTACATTGCACACACTGTACACAAAAGGAGAAGGACGTGACCACGTCCTTCCCTTCCTGTTTTTCCCCCATGTCACACTCTGAGGACACATACCCTGCATTTTAAATCTGACTTTCTTTATAAACCTTAAATTACTAGGGAATGCCTTTAATACTAAGCTACCAGATACTTTAGGAAGATCTGGTCCTTTCAAAGTCGCTCTCGTTGGTTTTCTGCAGCCAAGAGGAGTGCATTAGCTGGAGAAGACTTCACTTAAAATGTGGACTTCTGAGTTTGCTCCTGAGACCTGGAGACAAACTAGACCACATGCCTTTACTCCACTCTGGATTACGGCCTTATCGGTTATCTCCACAGACCAATGAATATTTAGCAAAACCTTCCATCTCCACCAGCTTTGACACGTATTTTTGGTACATGAGAGTAAGTCTTTACCTCCCCATGAAGGCAGATAGAGGACAGAAAGGCGATGGGGGCACAGGAGAGGGAGAGGGAGCTGCTCTGACAGGGAAAAATGCAAACTCCTTTCTCTGCTGATGTTTTGGGTGGCCTTGAACAAGCCCAAGCCCTGCCAATGTGTGGAGAATGCCTGTTTTGTGACATCCACCATCTTCTGTGGATATTTGTGGTCCTGCACGTTAACCAGAGCTTAAGTACCCACAGGTGACCTTGATGGGTGTTCATCTGCTCCAGGCAGGGCGGGTTTCACTGTCCCTTCATGGTCACCAAAAAAACTGATGCCTTGGGAAGGCTGACCTGGAACAGAGACTGGACAGAGATAGAGAATAAAGTGGGTATTTATTGAAAGGCCTCCAGGATCCACCTTGGGCAGGACAGGACCTGACCAGGGCTCCACCCAAGGTGGACTAAAATGGTCACAAAATGGACAGTCACAAGGTCTCACACTTTTATAAGTTTTGGCCCATTTGTGTATTGGGGTTTAATTGTCCAATTACAGCTTCAGGTTGTGAGGTCTCATCCTTCTTGTTCCTCCCTTCAGCCTGCCATTGTTTGTGCTTTTGGGCCTGAAATTTGTCCTTGGTCTCCAACAGGAAAAGGAGGTTTTTTGTCTCCCTACTCTGTGAAGAGAGCTTGCTAACACTGAATATGAGGCTTAGCACCACACCCCTGGGCAGCACAGAGTCTGAAAAACATGAAAGCTAAAACTCAAGGCATCAACCTGACCAGTTTATGCTCAGATACCACAAGCTTCCCTGCACCATGATACGGCTTCGGTCTGCTTTGAACCCTCACACCAGCCTCTTCTCTCAGTCCTGGGGCAAGTTTTAAGGTTGTGACATCGTTAAAAGTACATTGTTTGTTTTCATTTGCAACTCATTGTTTTTAACATGCAAATTGGCAACGCACTTTCTGCATTCATGAGGATCAAAGTTCTGGTTTATGGCTGAGATTGGATTTTTTTTTTTTTTTTTTTAAACAAGAAGCTGGGGATGAGCCTGTGCTCATGCGACTGCAGAGCCCGAGGCTTTAGAAATCATCACAGGAATCTCACTAAACACCATGTGCTGACAGCAGAGCAAATAGCGAACATTCACTTGTCTGCTGAGGTTGTATATTAATTCAAGACCATCAAGAGCCACAACCATATTTCTCTAAAAGCCAAAAACAAGTCGGGGGGGGGACTAGCTGGGAGAGATGGCTGAACAAGCAAGCCTTGTTCCGACCTTTCCATGCCTTTGAGGAGCCCCCAGTGAACCTGTGCCATCCACCCCCTATGTCTGAATGGATCCACCACAGTCACTGAGAGGTTTTTAAAACGTCTCCCTAAGTTACAATATTCTAGGTCCTTCCCTGACAGGCAATCCTCAGCTCCATCTATCCAGATGGAGTTAATTTGGCTGAACTACACTGCCCTGGGTGAAGGATTTTCAAACATAAATGGCACAAATGCAACTCCCTCTGCCAACAAAGTCATCCTGTGTTACAATTTCCACCATCTCTACCCCAAGCCTGCCTTATAAGGAGCACATTCCTTCTGCTGAGATTCATTCTGTCATTAATCTACGTCTTCTTTCAACAACAACAACAAAAAAGAAATATGGAATGAGATTACCGGAATGGATGGCCTGGTGCAGACTAGAGAACACTTCTTTTTAACAGGGATTTAAATTTGACAACAGTTAAATGTCTTGTGCCATCACATTTCAGCTCTGTCATGTGGATTCTGGACCACGCTACCTACTTGGACGTGAACGCACTGGGCTGATTTTAAGGCTTCTCCCCTGGCTGCTCAGAGGAACTGAAATCCCATATCCTGCTCCAAAGCTGGCTCACTTGGCCAAGACGGTGGCACAGGGTAATGGAATCTCTTTCCAAGAGGGGCGGGCAGCCGCTCTTCACAGTTCTGCTATGCTGTCTGCCCACGTCAGCTGGGAAAGCAGAAACGACAGGCAAAAAGGAAAAGGGCTGCTCCCAGTACCTGGACAAGCTTCTGCACATAAACCACCCCCCTGTGCTGAACTTCCTGTCTTCCTTACGCTCACGGGAAACAGGAATATTCACTTGAGTTACGCTGTTGTGAGAGGGTAACAGGGTAAATGCAGAAAATGTTTCTTTCCCCCAAAGAGGCTGATCTAATTTTCCAGCACCCAGGTTTAATTAAAAGGCTAATACTGTGAACCCAACTGCAAGAAAAACAGCTTCCATCCAACAGTGGTCACATAAGACACGAAAGTGTGAAGTGGAAAGCTCCTTCACCTCATACTAAAATTGATAGGAACTGTTTTCTTTCAAAAACCTCAAAAAGCCTCAAAAACGTGAGGTAAATTTCTGGGCACTGAGACTGTTCCTACTTCTTTTGAGATACAGCATACGGCATTTTGGCTGCTGTGCTTATCTCCAAAGAAATCTCTCTGAGTAGTGGGAAACTAAACGCAGATTTAAAAATAATAATCTCTTCCCTAGCGAGAAACATATACGTTAATTTTCCCTGCTATCTCTCTTCCTAATATTGTTGATCAAATCTTTGATTAAAATAACATTAGCAGCTGAGCCTGTGTGACAGGGAAGGAACTGAGCAAGTTTGATTCAGACTGTTACAATTATTTGGATTTCTTAAGTGCATTGTGATAATACAGTACCCTGAAGAGCTAATATTCGTTCAGTAAGGGCATGCAACATGGTTCTTTTATTTCCTGCCTCTTTCTCTCACATGCAGTGATTGCTAGATACTAGGACATGTTTTTATTGTTTCTCAATGATATTGAGGCTGTACCTAGAGTTTTCACGTTTTCATTGTGCGCTTCATAAAGAAAGATTCTGCTTTTATTCAGAGAAAGCAATCACTGAATGGACAAAGAGGAAAATGACTGTGGAAAAAAAAAGGGGTGGCATGGAAATTATAGATTCCTTAGTCCTTAAAATTGCTAAATCATCTTCCAGCTATTTATAACATTCATTGCTGTAATGTCTAGCAGCTATTACACTGCACCTGTGAATACACCTGTGTGAATTCACACAGGAACAGATATTCCCTGTTCTAAGGAATTACAGCCCAAAAATAAGATGGGAGAGAAAACAGAAAGAAGAGATTACCTGCCCAGCTTGGTGGCAGCCTGGGAATTCACCAGCTCCCTTACAATTTCCAGTCCAAGCTGCTGGGCCACGCAGTGTAACTCACAGGAAACCACAAAACCTTGGTCTTGGTTTTGACACATAAGAGGAGAAGATGTCTGCACAATGAACATGCTCAGCAGATACCCTGAGATACAAGATGAATGACAGAAGGAAAAGAATGCATAGAATTTTCCATTTCTGGTTATAATGGCCACTGAAGAATTTATGTTAGGAATGGAATTGGATGGGGGCTTGAAAGGAATGAGGGACAGGGGTTTGCTGGCAAACTTGGAGAAAATAAACTAGCAAGGAGAGCCAATGAGAAAACATCCTTCGGGCTGTATTTTCTTTCTTTTATAGAAAAAGATCAGAACCATCCACTGAGCCTTCCTTGCACCACAGAATCCCTCACACTTTCCCCAAACTGGGAAGTTCTCTTGCAACATGGGTTTTTTTCTGCTTCAGCATCCTCTTTTCTTTTCCGGCTTTGACAAGAAGAGCTTTGTTCAAGGGAAGACCGAATAAAAGACTCAGGGCCAGGTGTTAAATAGTCAAAGACCAATGCTAAAGCAATACAAACAGGAAAACCAAAGGGAGACAACTGAATTTTTCTGCCAGTCTTTTAAAGTTATTTATTCCTTCCTCTCCTCATACACTGCTCTCAGGCCACATCCAGTTTAAACTCACAGCTGCAAGAAGATACTGGAGCTGAGTTTCCACAAAATGGTTGTGCAGCTCCCTCAAAATAAGATTTCTCCAAAATGACTTGGGCTGTGCATCCGAATTTGAACGTCTCAGCTCTTGCATTACAGGTCTGGGTGACTTCCCCAGTTTTCCACCCATTTCCCGCACAAGCATTGCTTTGTTTAGAAGGGAGAGAATTTCTCAGTCCAGAGATGGCCAAGAGGAATATTATAGCCACACAAATATCATTGTGGAAAAGTAACCGTGTTAGTCCATCATCCCTCACCAGCTGCTAATCCTCACCTTAAAATCCTTCCACTTTTTGGTAAAGCTACCTGAGTATCAGGGGATGCTTTGGATGTCTAAATATAACACATTGGAGGTCTGTGGGTGGTGTCACATGAAAAGACAGGGCCATGCCTAATGCTATAAGAAGAAACAATCTCAGAAAAAAAAAAAAAAAAAAATACGACAACTCTAAGGGAAAAGAAAAACAGCCTAAAGCTTTAACATGGCCCTGACTTATATGAAATCTATAAATTGATATTGTATACATATGGAATATGTGTGAGTAAAATCTCGCTGCTCCTTCCCCAGTTCTGTAATTCAGCACTGTATTTTGGGATCATCTTGAGCTGCTGATGTTTGAGGACCCCCAGAATCGAGTGGTGCCAGACCACCAACAGACAGGAGCTACTGAAGCAATCTGTGTGCCTGTGGCAGAGGCCAACTCTCCAGACAGCCTGCAGCCAGCCAGTGCACTACCTGAGTGGGCTGCCAGAATCCTGACAATCCCAGGCATATAGGGAAAAAAAAAAAAAAAAAAAAAAAAAAAAAAAAAGACAATAAGACCACAGATAAATGTCAAAGGATATGCTTTATCACTAAAAATGGCAATATTGACAGGTGTGGGATAATAACCCTTGAGTTTCTTATTTACGGGGCGCAGTGGATGCACAGAGGAAAAATCCATCTGGTTACAAAAAGCTGGGAAAGCTGAAAAAGTACCAATGTTCCCAAGGAGCTGGAAATTCTGATCCCAACAATGTTAGCAGGTAAGGAGTTGTCAGAAACAGCAACAACGACTGGGCAACCCCCTAAACCCATATATCCAGTTTAGTGGCAGCTCTGAAAGATGAGGTGATAATTAGAGCTTGAAGACCAAACTCAGAACAATGTTCTCTGAAAATATTCAATGTACCTGCCTTCTCACTCACTTGCACTCCTCACTATCAAGCTTAACTCCTTGAGCTGTTATAGAAACTGGTTGTCTCCTGAAATTTAATGGCATTCATGAGACAACCAAGACCTCAGAGAAAAAAAACCCCTGCATTTCGCAGGAGCATTTCACCTCCTGCTTTTGAAGTCTATGATAATATTCCCATTATATGAAGTGTATGATTTCATTCTCCATATCAATGGGTAAAAATGTTACGCTACATCCAGTCCTTTTTAATTGCTGAAGGCGGTAGCAAATGCAGCATGCCATGGTCTGGTCCTGCATTTATGGGGAGTGTCTACACCCTTGGGCATTCGGACGGATTTCTTCTGCAGATATATATATATATATATATATATATATATATGTACACTCAGGCAGACACTTTGCTCAAACACACACACACATCTTTATAGATACAGCCAGGCATAGGACTGTATTTATGATATAAAACTATTGCTTTCCCTTTAATACCCAGCTCATGAATAATTTGCGAAGACTGAAGAATTTTCTCCTGCATCACAAAACTTATTTGTTTGGCTTCCTCATTTATCTTTGGCTCCGATTTGCAATTTATGCCTTCTCACAGCTTTCAAATATCTAACATTTCTTTTGTCCCTTGCCCATAACATTTAATTTCTCTCCCACTGATTATTTATCTCTGCAATTTAAAGCTATATTATTTAATGCTACAAGCTATAAAGTGTTGGGGGATTCCATTTGTATGAAAGATGCTGCACAAAATAGAACTGCATTGTCCTATGACTCCAAGTTCTTCATAAGTAAAGTACATACCATTTCCACTATCATAGCACAGCCATCCATTCTGTATCAACATATTGTTTATTTTTTAGGATATCAAAATGTACATGCTTTGAAATATATAGAAACAGAAGTAGTTTTGGTTTTGTGGTTGTTTTTTTTTTTTCCCTGCTGAAATATTTGATCTTTAATGTCTTAAATGAAAAGCGAGCAGAAAAATCTTTTGCTCAAGTAGCAACAGTGACCTCTAGTGTGTTTTTAAAATTTCTTCCACTGAATTTACACCCATTGTTCCTTTAACCTTTAGGGCATTATTTAAGAACAATTTTCCGGATAGTATTTGGACTAATTTTCTTATTGACTCTACTCTATACCAGAACATGATTCTTGGGCGATGTTCTTTTATCCTTGTAATCTATGGTAAAGTAACTGTGTCTTCATTAATGACTGTAATTATCATATATAAAGTTGTCATTTAAATGAGCAATCATCCCTCTCACACACACATACGCACGCACACACACACACACAAACTGAGCTTTATTTGTAACACGAATTTAAATTTGGCTAAATATCCCATTTAGCTTCAAGCAGTAAACATCAGGAGCGCAGATTGCATTGGTTGACAGAGTTTGCCAGCCAAGACCACAGTTGGGGTTTTCTCTCCCCACAATCTTTTTTTTAATTTTTTTTTTTTAATTTTTTTTCCAACCAGACTAATCTATACCATGCACAGATTGCCTTTCAGATGAGGAATGTTGCAAGAACACTCCATCGTGCATACAACTGTTAAATTGGCACTACTGTCGCTAAGCCTATGTCGGCACTTCCAATCTAAGATGCTATTTTCAGTTCAAAATTCGGTTGCAAGGGCTGTTATGCGCTGGCACTTTATGCACGTGGCCCTTCAGGGAAGGAGGTTATTCTGAACTAGAGAAGCATGTGCTGGCATGATGGGTGGATTTTTTGTGCGTGCTGGTGTCTGGGTACCAGCAGTTTTTTGGAGGCACACTGCAAATTTTCAGGCCTGACCTCTGAGCCCTGTTGGACTTTTAGAAAAGCAAATCCATGATCTACTTACGACACCTATTTCCCCCTTCCTTCTACAGGTGTCAAAGCCAGCTTTTCCTATTAATAAAATGTTTCTCTAAGCTCTTTTGATTTTGGAAAGTACGAGTGGATTTTTGAAGAAGTCCAGTCGTCATCAGATGAAGCTCCTTGCAGGCTAAAGAGAACAGAACTGGGAGCACATTATCAAAGCAACGCATCTGCAGACTGTGTGTGTACAAGTGAACAGAACTGCAGGCACCAAGAGTAGTTGAGCCCACTTATACGCAAAGAGAAACCTGTGTTCCACACCCTAAATTACGTTTGTCACGTGGGCACTGATATATTAAAGTGTGGCTGGGTTTTTTTTTCACTCCTTTCATGTTCTAAAGGAAACACTATCCATCCCTGTAGTCCTCTGGCTGGGAAAGAGTTCAGCCAGAATTTGTACTTAACCTTGAAGCAAGTGCAACTCTTTACGTGCCTAACAGAGGATGCATCCTCAACAGGTCTGCTCTGTCTTCTATTTTCCATCACCAGCAAAAGAGCAACTCTTACTTCTTTGTTTCAGAGACAGGGATCCTCGTGATCCGTCAAATCACTAAGGTGTGTGTTTTAAGAAGAGAAGATGACAAACCAGGACTCCATCTTTTAGTCATGCTGCTGAACTTTCAATTTTCCTTCCCAGAAATGTGTGAATTAATGACATGTGATGATGATGGCCTTAATTTGATTCCTCTGGCTTCTCTCAAGCAGTGATAGCACCCCAATGTCTTTTTGTTGTTTTTTTTTTTTTAACTTAAGGAGTGTCTGCATCCATGCAAGGCAAGGGAGGAAAAGCTTTGGTCACATATTTAGATGAACAAATGAGTTTAAGAAATCCTGGGAAAAGATGCAAAGGGATTACAATATGTAGATCTTCAATGTGCCAATTGCATGGCTGTAGAGGAGGAAAGTCATATTTCTGCTTGAATAATGGAAAAGGAAAATAGAAATAAGGAAAAAAATGAAGTCGCAGAGATCCCATATGGGTCTCTTGAAGGGCTTGGATCTACTTTCCTTGACCCATCTGATGGAAATCAAGGCTTGGAATTGAGAGAAATCAAACGAGGGATTATGGCAGTGCAGTGCAGATGGTGAGAGTGGTCCTGCAGCCTCACGGCAGAGCAAGAGCAGAATGCCACCCTGCTTCCAGGCAGGCACACACCTGAGGTAGATAAAACTTTTTGTGGCCTCTGGGAAATGCAGGTGGGACGTTATGGTCCTAATGTCTTTCAGGAAAGGGGATCATTTAGTGCAACCTCAGGTTGATCCAGGGAAGGAGGTGGGAAGGAGGCATACGAAGCAAAGTTCACAAACCTTTCCCGTAATTTAGTGAAACTGGCATCACCAGGAGCCCTGGCTTCAGACTCATGTCAGGTCTCATTCAGCAAATATTCCCCAAACCTGGCATCCATCATTACTGCTCCCACCCTGTGTTACTTTCCTCAGAGCACCGTGTTGTTGAACTGGACCCTACATCCTCCCCAAATAAAATAAAATCCAGTATCAGGCTGCACAGCACTGGTGAATGCTGGTGTCTCCTAATAACAAAGCACAGCTCCTGGAGTTTTTCAGAGCTTTTCTTCTTTCCCCCTTACCCAGCCTGTAAACAGCATAAATTAGTAATCAAAAAGATACAGCTCTCTGAATCTTTTATGATGGTGTGAGCAAGAGAGAAATTTGCAGACCAAAGGCTCTAATACACACATATTTGTAAAGGTGGTCTTTTTGTTTAAGGAGAAGAGTAAAAAGGCTGGAAGCGTCCCCCTCACCTCACCTATCTTTGTGAGCTAATTACAACCTGAATGAGCTGCCTGTCTCAGGGTCTTTCTTCAGGGCACTTTTACAATACCACAGATCTACACCACCTCTGAAATCTCTTTTATTATTTGGTGTTAAAGTACCCACTTGTTAAAAAGTTATGCTGCATCCCTCCCAAAAAAAACTTGAAACGCTGCTGCATTCTTTCATGTTGCTCCTCTCCCAGAGTCAATGAACATACCTGCATGTGTACACATCCTGTACATTTATTTTTGCATATTGGAGTAGGCAGAACTACACAAAGCCCCTTGGAGCAACAGAGTGGTGAGAGCCCACGCTGCACATCAGCAACCTGGTCTTTATACTGTCAGTTTGGAACTTCTCCCAAGTTTAGAGTTACCACTGAGACTCTGCTGAGAGAAAAGTTTCTCTCCAGACGTTTTCCAAATCCTGAAAATATCACCTCCTGGTTTTGTGCAGATGGCAACATCCCTCTCAGAGCAGAGACCTGTGGGTTTCACCTGGACTGAATCAAGTCCCCAGTTTCAGGATATTTAGGATATTTTAAGCAGAAAGACTGCTCTGCTTTACACTGAGGTCCCTGGTGCACCTCAGTAATAGAAACTCCATATAAAAATGGGACCAAGGGAAGCATGATTCTATCCTGGTTACAGTGTCTTGTTTCCTAAAATCAATGGCTCCAAGATTTCCTGACCTGGAGGTTCCACCTACTTCATTAATAATCACCAATGGACCTCTTCTAATAAAGTTGCCTAATCCTATTATTTTATTTGTTTTGAATTGAGTTTATTCTTCGGGTCTCTTTAACATCCTGTGTTGATGACCAGCACAATTTCATTACATGGTATGTGAAGAAGCACTTCCTTTTGGTTTGTTTTATTAAACTCCCTGCTTTGACCACTTCTGGGTGCCTTCTCTGTTTCACATTTATTTCTTTCCAGGCTGAGTGAGGGCTCTGTGGGACCCACAAATCTCCCACGCAGGAGTTGAGTAGGACAAATTCATGTCCCCTCCAACACAAAAAACAGAGGTGTTGTTGTGAGGGAGACACTCTCACCACTAAGCACGGACACTGGTATCCTTGCTATGATACAACCCTGGTTTATGAAAACTTCCATCACATGTCTGGACACAAGACCCTTGCAGCAGCTAAAACAGGCAACAGCACTAACCTACCACAGCCTTAGTTACAGAAAAACCAGAGTTTTTTTGGAAGGGGGGGAAAAAATGAAACAAGGAAGTTGAGAGTAAAATAAAAACAACCGAATTCTCACAGCTGTATGAACCTCGATTCACAAAGCGCCGAAGAGGTGTTTTCCTAGTCTAAAAGAAACTGATGCTGTCCTAGAGTCAGGTCTACAGGCACAAACACCAGCTTTATGGCAAAAATATTGGCAAAAGTGAGTGCGCTTCACTGGTCTGGAGTGAAGTAACAGTGTTCCTGACAGTGCTGAGCAGAGCCACTATCTCAGGTACACGTGTGCAGAGAAGAGGAGCGTTCTCTCTGCTTAGCACATGCAAGTCCACCGCAGGTGGAGTGATGATTATCCCAAGAATCTCTGAGAGGTCTGGCAATGCTGGAGTCTGACCTGAGCAAGCTTCCAAAAAAATAGGCCTTTTTACACTATTTAAAGGTGAGATGAATCTCACATCCTTTAGTCCAAATTTTGAAATGGAACGTTTGACTACTTGTGGGGGTTTTTTTGGTGGTGGTGGGGTTTTTTGTTTGTTTGTTGTTTGTTTGTTTTTTTTAAATTAGATTCTTTCTCTAATAAAGAGAAAAGTGTTGGGGATTGGGTGGGGAAAGTTCAGTATTTCAATGCAAAGAGAATAAATAATAGTTGAACTGGAAGCCTTCCCAGTTATAAACTCAACACTGGCACGTTGAAGACCAACTGTGTTATTTTTCCTTGTTGTCTTGTGGTTTGTTTTTCCCCTAAAAATAGTTTGCTCCCAGCCATCTGATTGCATTGCTTTGCCAAAGTTAAGTTTGATATTACAGAAATCCAGGCTTCGCTTTCCAGGTAAGAAGAAATCGTACTGGCTGCAAAGGTATCAATATTTCATCAGGTCTTTGTTCAGCACTGGTTTTAGCTTTTCTTAATGGTGCACTTTACCAGGCAGCTTTTTCATACATCATTAAACAGCAGCTATAGCACTTGTGCCCTGTTTCTGATTTACCGTAGATAGTAATGTTTAAGATCACATTAAACACCACACATGCTCTCAGCTATTTGAGCAACATCAGAGTAATGAACAGTCAATAGTCTTACTAAATTAGTACCCTTTGGAGCTCTCGTTACTGAATCAAATAAGTAGCCTTGGTCCTCTGGAGAAGGCAATTCTAATGTGAAATAATGAATTTAGTGTCTAATCAAACTTAGGGGTTTCTTTTCCCTTCTGACATTCAAGAGTAAATTATATAAATTATGTAAAATAGATCTAAGACTTCCAGCACCCAAGTCCTGCAAGACACTGCTGAATAATTACACCGAGCGACTGGGACGCCAAGGTCCAGCCGCACACTAATAAAGTCTGAGAGCAAGATAAGATAGAAGGGCTACTCTGGGCTTACAGACATTCAAACAAGAAAATAAGGTTGGGGTTCACTTTCCAGTTCTGCCACAGGCTTCGGACAAAACAGCATCTACTTGTACCTCCACCTCCTATCTGCAATGGAAGAGTATCGCCACTTCGTAAATCCCGACCTGCTTTTCATGGTATCTATGCAGCAACGTGGGGAAAATGCTTTGTATTAAGTGCCCAGCAATGTTAAATCCTCACCAGAGGTGTCTCAAAGCGTTGTGATTATTTGCAAGAGTCCTCCTAACTAAAAGGAAATAGGAGGAAGAAATCAAGATAAAATACCACCCATCAGTAAATAACTGGCAGACCCTGGCCAAGGGGTCTCTGACCACAGGAGACCCTGGCACTCACCTCCCTGAATCTAAACACAAGGCAGATTTCCACAGCTGCTGATCTGCCAGGAGGTTCCAAGCTACTGGTACATCTAAGTAGATATATAGGTGTCCGACTTCACATTCCCTTTTTGTTCTTTAACTCATAATCCCTACATAGGCATGAAGAGCTAAGTGTTTGCCCTGATCTCCATAGAAACAATACAGGGCTCTGAAAGAACAAGCCATACCATATAATTTAGGAAGCAGATGCTTTAGGAAAGCCGTGCCATTGGCCTATGGGACAATAACAGAGGTAATAGAATTTATGCTAAATTTAGAGGAAATTATGTTTTCTCTTCCTTGTCTTCCATTTTCAAAATATATCACCTACCAATAACATCATTAGCTTTTTAAAGTGCTCTGCAGTTCCTTGCTAAGAAAGCATTCTATTTTTTTAATGAAAACTTATGTTTCAGAAGTACAGCTTTGTGATTCAGCCTCCATATTCTTTACAAGTCACTGTTCTTATTCTTAATACTATCACTCTTCGAATCAGGGTGGCCCAGGCTTACACAAATAGCAACAGGGTGTGAGGAAGGTATTTAAAAGCTGAGCCTAATTTAGTGCCTGAATATCTAAGTGTATCACAAAATATTTTTTTAAAAACTTCATGGAAAGTACTTTCAGTTATAGACCAAAAAAAAAAAAAAAAAAAAAAAAAAAAAAAAAAAAAAAAAAAAAAAAACAACCACCAAAAAAAACACCTCTGAGTCCAGTCTTCTACCCCTTTCAAAAATCCCCTTATTTTCTTTCTACCTGATCCCAGCAGATGACAAACAGGATGGGACTACAACTGTGGCCTCTGCGCTTAAAACTGACCTCCCAAATATTAGACCTCAAGAACACATGAATCAAGAAACACCTTGTTCACACTTTGGAGGGTCCCTGCCAAATCTCCCACCAAGAGCTGGCTGCTAAAATTGTTCTTTTGTGTAATGCTTCCATATATCACAGTCACCTTTAATTGTGCTTTGTCACTAGGGACGCAGAGTCAGTGCTGCTTCGGCTGTCATTATCACACACACGCCAGCCCATCCCCTTAGTTTTCCAAGAGAACTTTCGTTGAGGTTGGACACCGAGCAAACCCAGACTTCTCTGGAAAACCCAGCCTAGTTATGTTGTGAAACACACAAGATAACTAATCTACAGTATAACAGCATAATTATCTCAGTTTTGTTTTTCATCTAACCATTTAGGAGAAAGTTTAAAATCTTGTTTGTTGGAAGCCTTGATATCTGCTTTATTTCTGCATGGGTTTAATGTCTGTCCCACCAGTTTTCGCTCACTAAATATCATGCTTTCCAAGACTATCCAGCAACTTAAAAGAGATTTGTTCCACAAGTACATGTATAAATCAGCTGGATGAACCACTGTGGAGTTGCCCTCCTCTTCTTCCAAATCTAAGAGACAAAGCAAAATACAGCAAGAAAATGCAATTGAAATTTTTCCCCAAAAGGTTTACATTTCCTTTTGCAAAATACTTCTATTTTTATTCACATTTTAGACTCTCTGTCCCTTTCTAAAAGAGTCTCTTTTTGGCAGTAATTCAGAACTGCGCCATCTCCATATGAAACCGGAAAGCAAGCACCTACCAAAATTAAGTACATTTTCCCTTATCTTTCCTACAGGAGGCTCAAAGCATTGTCATGACCATTTGTGTGTGTTTGTGCATGGTGGGGTGGTAGGGAATTCTTTAAGAAAGAAGAGTGGAAGCAAATCTCTTCCCAATTATTTTGGCTAGACAAAAACCATGCTGTAACGCCACGCACTCGCTTCTTCACAGTAACTCCCCTGGTGAGCTGTAGCTTGTTAGGATGCAGATGACGTTGATGCCACCCCTTCTCTGAACATTTTCTCTTTGAGCCACAAGCTGTTGCAAGGGGAAAGGCATGGGATGTTTCTGTAGGATGGTGCCAGCTGCACGGAACTGGGCTGGGATTATCGCAGGACACCATGCACAGCACGAGGTCCAGCGCTGTTGCACCACAGCCCAGTGTTTTGTACAGCTGTGCTCAGAGACCCATGGTGGAAAACAACCGCGTGCAGCAGCAGGCTTTCACCCAAAAGCGCTCTGAAGTCAAAGGGGAGATGTTATTGATCACAGCTGGCTGAGGGTGAAGCCAACACACAGGAAACAGAACTGATACTTATCAAAACCAAGGAGGCTGTTTTTCTTTCCTGCCTTTGATTGATTTTGTCATTCACTTGTGATTCCTTAATACTTTCTCCTGCACCAGGCTTAGCTAGAGAGCCTCAGAAAAGGCAACTGATCAGGAAATGTGTTTGAATAAAGGGAATTAGTTTTAATGTTTTCCATCCACCTTTGTTTTGTTTGGGCTCTTAAAATAACAGTGATAACCCCCTCCTCCTGCCCAAATCCTGCAATGACATGTACCTTTAACTTTGTAGGCAGTTGTTTGCCAGTCCTGGATTCAATAGCTACATAAAATAGCTGTACAAGCCTCTGCACATTCGGGACCTCGAGGGCACGCTGTTCTATGAATAGCAATAATTAGCACGGATTAATTTACAAGGAGAAAGCAAGTTGGGGGATTCATTTCATTTCCTTTAACTGTAAAAACAAACTAAACAACCAACCAAAACCCCTAAAAATGCACTCTATTACCTGAAGGTCTCATTCTTTTTCAGGGATCTTCCAAAACCACATGCACTCTGTGTAGTGCATGGTTGTGGCCCCTGGCATCAGCTTTGAATCCCCTTGGATTATGCAGGCACGCAATTAACTGGAGAAAATGTAAGAGTTTCCCTAGCATTCACTGGTAGGACAGTTCCAGTTTCCCTCATCGCAACACATAAATCCATCTTTGCTCTTCATCTGACAAAACTGTGAAAGGCTTATAGATCCTAACAGGACTATCCAAGGTTTTACATATCCCTCCTCCTACTTAGCAATCCCAACTGTACACAATGCCTAAAGTTTCAGATCCATCAAGCTGTCATCTCTGCTATCCGCATGCAGAGAGGTTTTGGCTTGAGTTGGAAGTTTATGAGCGAGATTAAATCAGTGCTAACATCAGGTTCACATTTAATTCTTTAGAATAGCTGTGTTCTTACAAGGTTTTGACCTCAGCAAGACACGAACTCTGGGAGATGATCTCCTCTCATGAAGTTTCCGAGGTCTGTAATGTGGAAATCTCTCAAGATGCATCCTGATGATTTATCTCATATTATAAATACATGACAGAGCACAGAACATCCTGGTTATCTCACTGAAGGCTGTAGGAATACACATTTACAAACCTAACACTCGTACCCCAAAACACGCAGGGAAGTACTCAGTTTGGGGAAGCCAGGCCCATTCCCAGTTCTAAGGTACCAAAAGTTACTTGGAGAAAATGATATATTGGTGGGATACAGTGCACTTTTTTTCTTTATCAGCTAGGAAAGACTGTATGAGATTTAATATTCCTTGTTTATTATGGGTTGTAAAATGTTGTTCAAAAACTTTAATAAAAAGAAGATAAAAAGGTACTTCTGAGCCAAGTTCATCCAAAGTCTAAGACAGACATCTGGGAGGTTGCTGCAAATATTTTACAGCAATATTGGTTCATTCATTCATTCATTCCATTTTGAAAAGAATTGGATTCAATTATGTTTTCAAACCTTTTCTGTGTTTTCTTCCTGTCAGCATTCCAGTGAACAAATTTGCTGGCAATAGTTTTCAGAGTGACCCTAAACAAAGTACTGAAGATCTGTCTTAGAAAGCATTTAAAGTGCTTTTGCCATGAATATTCCAAGTAGATGCCTGATCCTAAGTGCTGTGTTTATCCAGGCACAAAGAGGTGACACTTCATAGGTTGTTTGGTGAGTCAAAACGAAAGAACAGACCTTGAGCGTGTGGCACATGCAGGGAACAAGGGACAGAACACTCATACCCAGGGAGCAGACACTCTTGGAACAGCCACAGGGGCCACTTCTGCCTATCCCAGCCGTGCCACACTGAAATGTGAATATCATCGCTGACATCTGGGGAAATGGATCATATCTTCAGGGGCAAGAAACAAGGAGGCAGCGTAAATAAATGGTTTGTGCCTAATATTTAACAAAAGCCAAGCTGAGGTGTGTGTGGCAGAATCTACAGGAGGCTGAGCTTCCTCGTAGGCTTGTGCTGAATGCTGATGCTTCTGAAAATCATTCAGGCTAAGGCAGCTGGATATGCAAGCAGGAAACACTGCCATATGGATCTTCCACTGCAGAACATGGCCCACTTGCCCAAATTATAGCTAGCCTGGGGATCCTATGCTGCTGTGAGTGTTTATGTTCTTATTTTAAAGGTGCACTCACTACAGAAATCCCTGCTCCTCCTTTACTTGACTCCAAGGAGGAGTCAGGCTCAAGTAGCTGTGGTGCATGCAGCTGAGCAAGTATTCATGCAAACTTTATAGCCACATCTGTAACCTTTCAGGGCACTGCAGTGTCTTGCCAGATTGCAGAGACAGAGAAAACAATGTTCTGCACATGCTCAGGTCCCAACAGCTGGATGTGCACACGTAGGAGATGTCAGTACAAAGGGCCAGATACTCCAGCTGCTGTCCATCAGCTCAATTTCATAACGGGGATCCCTATTTTCAATCTGACCCATGAGTGCTTACAAACAAGGTTCAGAATCATTTCCTCAGCTTAGACCGTTGACCATCCTGATGGGAATGAAAGCTAGGCTGAGATTTCCAAAGAAAAAGGAGATTTAAAAGTTCAGTTAATGATGCACGCCTCAATCTCACAGGTCCACATACTTCAAGAGGCATTTTTGGGTACTACTGTCCAAACTGGTATTTTCAACTCATGTGGTGTGGGCTAGAAGGTCTGCTTTGAAGAAGGTATTGTAAATGCAAGAGAAAATATCTAGGAAAAGGTTCTTTTCCCAGAAGCCAGTTCCCAGCACAGATTAGACAGATCTGAAAAGTCAGCTAGACCTCTATAAGAAGGCTCCCTGGACACAGTCTAACAAATGAAACATCTCCATTCCCTAAGCAGTCCTCATGCAGGAGTGTTCAGGGATGAATGATTTTTAGAGAGGAATGAGTGAGGAGGAAAGACACAGGTATCACAACAGCTGTGTGCTATTCTAAGGATTTTTAAATGGAGAACCTCCACTGCTACCATATCCATCACATTTAGGCTTTCAAAGCACCTAAACTTGGCTATTGCTCTGATTAGCCCTTTGGGCAAGCTGCCTTCTTTCTGCCCTTTAACTGCACAGGGCCACCAAAAGATGGATAAAAGATGGCTAGCAGTCTAGAAAATACAGTGTCAGCTTAGTTAGTGCTGTGTCTCTTCCATCGGCTGGACAGATCAAACAGATATGGCTGGACAACTGATTTCTGTCAGCAAAGACAGTTTAATGTGGGTTTGCATCCCTCTTCCTTTATCCTTAGATAAATGGCATGACAGGAGGGAAAATTGCTTCCTGTCCTCCCAGAAAACCTAATGGGAGGAATAAAAAATCAAATACGTTCATATCATTGCCAATAGCTGTATTAACTCCAGTTGCAGCAACATGATCCGGATGCAAGGGACAAGAGATAAAAGTAAGGCGAGATACCACCCCTCCATCTCATGCCGGATGTGCAGACTCTTTTCTCAACGTGTTCTGCTGAAATAGTGGGCACATTTGCAACCCAGCAGCACCACCTCAGTGAAGAGTGGGGTTTTGGTTCACCTTGCCAAGTTGAGGTACCTACAGCACTGATATTAACCTCTGAGTGAGCTGGAGAGACTCACTTTACACTGCCAGGGCACCTCAACCTAAAGCATCCTTTAGGATAAGATGTCTATTCCAGGTTGCATCGACAACAAAAGCTCACGTGTTGCTTCCCCATCTGTGAGAGAAGCCTAGGGACAACATCCCAATACAGACTCCTACAAAAAATGTGTCCAAAGGCAGCTGAGATGGTATCACAGGTATAGTTTAGATGTGGAGTCAGTTCTCAGAGATTAACCTGCAGATTTTGAGTATTATCATTTTATCAAAAGGTGGAACACTTAAGCAGTATGCCACATCTTTTATTCCTACAATAGAAATGGAAAAGAAAGTTGTCCTAGACATTGCTTTACTAGTTTTACTTCTGTTCCCTCTTACTTCTGACTGGGCCAGAAATTGTGATTTTTTTTTTTTTTTTAAATTTGATATTTTTTCCTAATAAATCTCTCCTATGACATTACTGATTTTGATGATGTCAATTAGTGGATGCATGTAGCTCCTGATGTTCTGATATTCCATGTTAGACCCAGAGATAGACAAGAACCACAAACAGAGATAAAAAGTGTTTAAAAATGTAATTGTGACTGTATGCTCAGACAGCAATTTTCTAGCTCAGGGTTGAAATGGGGTGATATGCTACACCAATATTTTCAAGAACGGAAAACCAGGGAAAAATAGTAACAATTGGAGCTGTTAAGGGGTTTTTTTCTACCTTCTTTAAATTCCAAATGTTCTTATCTTGCATTTCTCAAGACCATTTTCACCACATCAACCATCCCCTTTGCATAGAGCAAATTTTGCTTTCTTGTTCTCAGAAGGAAAAAAAAAAAAAAAAAAAAAAAGCAGCCTGTCCAACTTCACCACAATTTTATTTTCTCCAACACCACAGAATCACAAGCCCAGGGATAATTTGTGTCCAGTGACTTCCTGCTAAAAAACACGAAGTGTTTTGCAAGCTTGGACAACGACAGCTAAAACCAACAGGCCAGATTCACCTTGGCATCACTCCATTTCTACGCCGCCATAATAGCACTTTAATCAACAAGCAGAACTGACATAAAGCACTGATGCATCAGGCCCATCATATAGAGTACACCCACTTAATCAGGTAATCAACTTAATCAGGACACTTCCCAAGGAACCAAATTAAGCCTAATGACACCAAGTGGCAAGGACTGCTGCTTAATTGGGATAGTAATTCTGCTTATGGTAATTGGGATGCCTGCAGGTGATTAAATGATACCGAGCTAAGAAGATACAATCTCTCTGATGCTCTAAGGCTCAGTGATTTCTCTCTCCTCAAAAGCCTCTGTCAACAGTCATTCAGCAAAACAAAACTTGTAGAATCCTCTCATTCTGGTATTCTTTGAACAGAGCCTGTCAAGATGGGAATGGGAACATAGAAACAAAAAAGGAAAAAAACCCTATGTCAGAATCCAGCCATAGGGATAGTACCAAAACCCCCACCGAAAAATGACAAAAAAATCAAAACAAATACAGAGTGGCACACTGTTGTCTGGGGGAGATATAACTTTCAGTCATTCAAAGCTTCTTTCTGCCTGCCTTTTCAAACGTGCCTGTAGCTGATGTTTCACAGCACAGCAAGATTTCAGAGAAATGGAGGTGCTCAGACTCATGGCAAATAAGGACTTCTTACATCTAAGAAGGCACAAGTGAGGAGCAAAGGAGTGGATCACGCAGCTGCCACCCACCATTTCCCATCCCATTTTAGAGCGCAGAAACGAATGATCTGCAAAGTACAAAGAAAGACATGGCTGAAAGTTATAAATGAAAAATATTTCTTCTTAAGATTTTTTTTTTTCCCCTTTAAAACGCCTCTAATTGCTCTCCAGAGTAGGCATGAGATGTCCTAAAGTTAAAACCTGTCCTTCCTTTGAAACAGCAGTTGGAAATCATAAAGTTCTTCTGGAATTAGCTCACTGATAGAACGGCAGCCTTTCAGAGACCAGACTTAGAGGATCACTTAAAAGTGCTTTTTACCTTCTAGGGGTCACTTTGCACCATTTAATTAGTCAAAATGCAGGTTCTCACAGAGCACTCTAAGAAAATACGGGAGATGAAGGGTAGCTCCTTTCACACGACATGTTTATCTGCAAAAATGGAGAACATTTTGGTTTTTCTCATTCTCTCCTGTAATGTTTGCCTACCCAGAAAATGCACAGGTTTATGGCAGGGTTGTAACTCCTTTCTTCACAGTGTTTTATTGAGATACACCCCTGCTACTTCTCCTTCACAGCACTAAGCTTTATGCAATCCGTTCAAAGCAATAAGCATTAATGCACCCCAGCCCTGAGATCTGTATCCCCACAGCCATCCTAAGCAGAGGATGCTTCTGCCCTCAGAGATTTACCTAAAAGAATAACTATCTCATTTTTTTTTTTACCTTAATCAAACCTGACAACTGCCTCATTTTTGTGGCTTGGTGGGACCCTTGCACATAATACTCCAATTTTCTTTCAAAAAGGTGGATTTTTTTTTTCCTGCCACTCGGCTATTTCTTTTCTCTGGGCTTTGCTATGCCCTTTTTTTTTTTTTTTTTTCCACCACATACTTCCTAAGTCAGTGTACTTTACAGACACCTGCATGTTTTCGGGTAAGCTGGTTTTTATGTGACCGTACTAAACATTTCAAAGGACAACTCAGTCTTACCTCCGTCGGCATTTAATCTACTTCATCCTGATTTATTGCCTTGTCATGTCATCAGTTTTGTTAGGGGAACAAAACAAGTGTGTGTGCAGCGTGAGACTAGAGGGGAAATTCAGATTCCTGTTTGCCTTGATCCATTTGCAGAAATTCCTGAAAATGAACTGTCAAAGGAAAGGGTAAGAGTCTGAAGCCCTATAAAGGGAATTATGAGCTCCCAGAGGAGCGCCAACACGGAGCAGCTCTGACATGCTTCCAAAGCTATGGCATTTGTGCTTCCTGGTTGCTTCGGAGCGCTCCAGCAGGAGTTTCCCCTTCATTCCCCGCCGGTTCCACCAGGCTTCAGGAAGCAGCGAGCAATTGCAGAGGTTAATTGCTTTTAACTAAAAGCCTCCAGTGTGGTCAAAGGGGCTGAGAGAGCACCACTGCAGCGGGGTTTGTAGGGAGATGCAATTTGCCGTGTGAACTCATCAGCCCCGTGCTCCTCTCCTCCCTCCCTCTGCTTTTGCCCGTTTGCTCATCACATCTGATGAGATGAAACTTGCACAGCAGTTGCTGGTGAACCCCGGCTAGATGTCCCCCTCCCCCATTAGCACCTACGAAACGCAATAAATAAATTCTAATAAATATATCTTAAAATCAAAACCATTTCGTGTTGCTTAACCGAGTGCATAACTAGTCCTTTGTACACATATTTGTACAAAGTGTTGCCTGTAATTTTAAAGATGCTTGCCTCGGGGAGGTTTCGTTTTTCCATTGAAGTCCCCTTGATTTACTGTACGCAATATGTTACAGCTTCCTTATTTGCTCCTTTGGGACAGTTACTGACAGTAAATCTCTATTAAAATATTCTTCCATATGGTTGCATGAAAATTTTATTGCAGTGAGCCTGAGGCTGAAGGTCACAGCTGAGTAGCTGCAGTTAAGTATTGCAGTCTATGGACTCTGAGGTACATCTGTTCTGGGAGCTGGAGCAAAATTAGAATTTTACTGTCAATAGCGGTTCTCCAAAACTGGTTCCATTTGTTTACCATTGCAGGCCCACAGCAAGGCAATGCCACTTATGCATTACAGGCCGTTGTGGCTGCAATGATTTAGATCTTTAGCTCCCATCCAAAAATTACAGAGTCTGGAGGTCGCTAGAGAGAGTCCCTAATGTATATTTCATTTACAAGATATGAAAATTTAATTTTCTCTCACATGATTTGACTCTATCCCTTGCTCACACGCTTTTTGGCGTGGGCTTCCCTGCTCATCGAAAGCTTTTTCTGGGCAGTATATCACACAAACTTTATACCAGACGCAAAACTATGATTTTTAACCCACGGCTCGAAGCAAATGGCCAGCTTGGAGAACACCTTGATGATGTTCGCACAACAAGGCCAAGAAAAACCCTTCTCCTGTCATCTGGCCACGTGGCTTGGATGCCATCAGATCTGCTGGTCAGTAATTTTGGCTCCCGTTGCAGAAATGCCCACAATTTGTACAACTTGGAAAGCTTTTGAACACAGCGTTCTGCTGTGGAGGACCACAGAGTATCAGAGTGTTGGGTTGCCCCAAACATTACGTTTAGCAGTTGTTGCCAGGGTCAGCCAAATGTTAATCTACTGCTTGTATTTGTTTGAAATGAAAAGAGGAAACATTGAGGCGTATTTCTAAGCCCATCTTGTTTAGCAATGTGACATCTATCAGAATGGCTCCGAGCCAAAGCAGGCCTTTCCAAAGTGCAGCGTAATTTGGAATTTCTAAAAGAGAGATCAAACCTAAAATGCATTTGTGATTTTAACCTACGTTAACAACTTTCTTTTTTTTTTTTTTAAAGGTTACAGCACGCAGTTTGATGGCGTTGTGGAAAACTTCCAGCTGAGAGGTCTGAGAAGGTCAGGAATAGAGTAAATTTTTGAGACTCTAAAGCCTGTTAGAGAAATGCAGTAATTTGGAGAACAATCAGCAGAGCTCCAGACCCCCAGGGAATCTGAATGGAGACTCCACAGAAGGGGATCTCACCACTGGTAGCACTTGTTCTGACCTTCTGGGATGGAGGTAATTTTCTGAATGCAGCCAGTAGACAGAAGAGCTGGCAGAGGAGGAGGTGGGGAAAGTGTGATTTATTTGGTGTATTCACAAACGAGAATCTCCAGTGAAATTTGGATCACTATTGTGAAACAACTTCTTGAAGAAGATGTGATGAATGTTTAGAATCACCTTGATATGTGTCAAACCAGCTTCTTTTCTGAATCAAAAGATGAACATCACTGCATGCATTACATCAGCCTAAATTCATAATGCTACAGTATATCTGGATGCAAGGATACCTCAAAAGTCTACGGGATTTTTTTAAACTATTTTTTGTAACAACATCTATTTTTTGGATTGATGTCCGTTCAAGAATGTACTTCCGCTGCAAGCACAGCATCTGAAATCAGGCATGGCATAACCAGCAAATGTTGAATACCTAGAATTTCAATTTCCAACCTCACTATTAACTGCTCTTTTAAAATCGTGTACAAGCTAACCAATTCTTAGATCTCCACCAAAACTGCAACACAATTCCACACCCAGAATTCACATGTGAAAGGAAAGTTGTCTCCCTTTTTGTGGCCAAGCCACAACGCATGAAGAGTGATTTGGTTTGATGCCTTATCAAACTGCAGATGAAGATACCTTTAGAACTGGTACTCAGCTCTCTGACTGTACGTGATAGTTTTGTCACACTGACAGGAGCATGCTTCAATCAAAACCAAGTGGTTTCTTGGAGCTGGGACAGTGCTATCTTTAGGCAATGGTCTGGATGCCCATTCCTGGTTCATTATGCATTTTAAACCATACAGAAATGTATCTCGCAGTGTAGACACTTTTCGTGGTTTTACAGCTAAGAGTTAATACTAATTAGATGCTTTGGTACTCACAGGCTTAATTAGTTCACTTGAATCTTATTGTTTCAAAGTAAGAGAGACATGAACTTGCCATAATATTTTACCAAAATAGATACATAATATGAGGAAGTGAATCTCATTCCCCACCGCTCTTCTCCCACACCCTGACAAGCAGATAAAAATTATATTAGGTGATTAAACATAGAAATTTTTTTTTTTTAAAAAAAAAAGGAGGAAGACATAATGACAAACTGTAATGAAGTTAAACAGCTGGCAGACTCCTCGGTGAATTTGCCACCTGATGAATTGTACCAAGCTGAAGGCAATGCCCCCAGCTCGCCTATCAGATGGCAACTCCTGGCGCAAACCCCAAAGATCCCATCCCGTTCATTAACTGGCTTGATGGAAACCAGCTCTCCTTCTGAAAGGACAGAAACCATCTATTTCACATGTGTGCATCTGAGGAGAAAAAAAATCAAATAAAGGAACAACTTACAGACCTCTGAATAAAACAGAGTAGTGCAAAGCAAATGCTCTTGAATGAAGCCTGGCTAATTTGCAGATTGGGACTGAGCTGGCAACACCAGGCTCTTATAAAAGACATAAAGATATTAATTCTCTTTAGCTTGGGAGGAACGGGTTTGAAATACAGGGAGATTGGTAGACTCCTTCCCGCTGAGTTCCAGGTGAGGTACGCAAAAAGCCTCTTCTAAATTGTGTATTAATGAAAGCAGGAGAATAGCTAGGACAGCCAATGTTATCACCAGCTGATCACCCACTGACAACTGAAATTCCATTTCCCTTTGCCGTTTATAATCAAGATGGGCAAGTACAAAGCGAGAGCCATCCTCTCCCTGGCCCCTGGCAGCATTCCCATGACAGAGCATCACATCAGCACCGCGCTCCGAGTGCACACAGCAGTCCTGGCCCTGCACAGCTGCCCACCATCTGCTGTGCAGAAGCACCTGCCCTGTCCCCAGGACTCCTCAAAGCAAAGGACGTGCTTAAACCTTTAGAAGCTCAGATGTGGCTGGTGTTTCTACCTCCCATGCTGCCTCCAGCCCTACCCAGCAGAGCTTGCAGGCCCCTGTGAGAGGGTTTGCTCTGTGTAAAGCCATTGCAATACGAGATCCTTGATGGCCATAAATGCAGCATTACAGGTCATCCTACAGCTTCTCACCCACCCACCAGACACGGCTTTCTGCAGCTTGGAATTTAATGTCTGGCATGAGCTACAAGTAAATGTTTCACTTTGCAGGACTTTTAATGCTGGCTCAGTACAAAGATCTGTGTTATCACCTACTGGTATTCCTGTTGCCCCACACTGTTCTCACTCCATCCATGCATTTCCACACAAAATGCTACCATAGGGTTCTAGCCTTGGGGAGGGAGGAAAGCGCCACCCTTTTTCAAAATGATCTGATTTTATAGAAATTCTTTCATTATTTGAAGCCTGTTAGGATAAGGGGGATGGCTTCTCCTTTAGTATTCATATTTGCCACAGTAACAATCAACTTCGCACAGACCAGCAGAGCAAGGAGCTTTGTTGAACACCAGAAAACAACTTTTTTACCATTCATTCACTCTTCAAGATCATGCTCTCCACAGAAATAATGTTAAAATGCTCTCAGAGAGCACATTTCTGCACACTAAAGATTTTTTTTTTTTTTCCATTAAGACTAAGCCTTCATTTCTCAATTTTGAGATCTACAACTGAGAGAAGAGCTTATCTCCAGCCAGCTTGTGGAGCAGAACTAGAGTGTGCCTCCGCAAGCCAAACACCCCACACTTGAGACCGTTTTAGTTTTCATTGCTGAGCGGGTTTCTTTTCTCCCCTGCTCTAAACTCTTTCCAAACCCTCCTCTTTTATCTTACATTTTTTTCTCATCTGCTTGCCTGTTGCGTAAATACTATTTGTTTGCTCGTGTTTTACCTGCGTCACTACCTGTTCTTCTTAAAAGTGCCTTTCACCCCACATTCTGTTCCACAATTTCTCTGCTGTTCATTACCAGACCTCATATCTTCTAACACCTTGTTCCTGGCCCTTGCCCCAGCTCAGCTCTCTTCTTCTTTCCCATTCCTCCCTTTCCTTCTCTGTTTGTTCCCTTGCACCCTGGCAGGGCTGTCCCACTTTCCCCTCACCCAGATGTCTTCCCATGAGCAAAAAATACATACAGAAGCAGTAGGGCCCTAGACATGTGTGTCAAAACTCGAAGCGCATAAATTAAAGCGAGTTGGTGGTTAATTTATTTTCTCTGTATCTATTAAACGCAGCCCAAACTGCCCTGGACATATTTAGGCTGGAAATTAGAAGAAGGTTTGTAACCATGAGAAGAAAGACAGCCTCTCAGTAGGAGTAGTGAGGGCAAGAAGCCTAAATGGTTTCAAGATGGAACCAGATAAGTGTTTGAAAGATATCATATGATGTGGTTGCCTGCAACAGCAGGGGACAGGACTTGATGACTTCGGAAGTTCCTTTCAATCTTAATTCTTATCTTCCTGTGTGGGCCAAATGTCACCCGCAGCAGCCTGAGGATGAGCCCAAGGGAGGCAAGGCACAGGAAAGGCCAGGAAACTGGGGTGCAGAGAGAGCTGCTAAGACTGGAGTGCCCTGAGGAAGGACCCTGACGTGATTTCAAAAGGATGACAAAGGTGTCCAGTCTGCACAGATGTGAATGGAACACCCTGCAGTGCCCTCTCTGCATTTCTTCCACGCAGAAGAGGATAGCAGCTAGGATCTTCTTTCCCTTTTCCCTGCCTTTGGCTGGCAAAACTCAGGCTCTGAAGCAGTCAAGGGACATTTCCTCCCCGCACGAGATTTCGGAAGATCTGACACACTGAGTGACGAAGTAAAATTGAGTTAAAAGCAAAACCCAACTGCATCCACTGGGTTCTGTTGCACGCCGACTTTCCCAGTGGCTGCAGACTGAGGCCTCACAGCTCATGACTGACTCTGACCAAGCCAGAAGAGCTCGAGGAGGTCCCCACCACAAGCTCAGACTGCTGGCCTGTCTTTATCAGAACGCTGATTTTTGGCATCTTCAGCGAAACAAACACCAGTGGATGCATTTTGCCTTAGATGAAGGGAGGCCACTTGTTGAGCTGTTTTAGCTCACCTGCCCAAAAATGCTGCGAGTGTGAGCAGCTGGGGATGACGTGGTCAGCAGTGATGCTGGGAGGGCAAGCTGACATTTGTGAATCATCCAAGAGCCCCATAAGCCAACCTGCCTAACCCCTGTCAGACCAGCTCTGCCTGTCATTTATTATTGCCTCTTGGCCTGCAGCTCCTTTTGAAGCTTTAAAAGCTTTTGGTTTTGATAGTAAAAGGACGTTTGTGCCTCGCCTGTGGAAATGTTAGGCCCTGTATTGTTTGGTCCACAATAAAAATATGCGTTTCAGTTTGATTTACTGCTCTCAGTTTACTTTGTCTTAAGTTGGCAGCATTTCCTGGGTTGGATTTTGCTGATGGCCTTGCAATTCCTTTTTCTGTATTAGAACAGCCAGTTTTATGTCTGCTATTCCGAATCCAGGACCATATTCAAAATGACTAGGACTTGTAGCGTTTGAAATCTGATTATTTACAGCAATGCCTCTACTTGTGGAGGAATTTTCAGTAGAAATTGTCTGAAAGCAGACACATGGACTCAATTGAAGACATGTTTTTAAAGTTACTTGTCAGAGGAATGAATCCTTCTGGACACTTTGGAGCTTTTAAGGGTTTGCTTTCTTTATATCTGAATTATATTTAGTCAAAAAAAAACCCCAAAAACTAAAAAAAAAAATCAGAAATGCAACACCGAGCGGGTTTTAGAATGCAAGCCTGTCCTGTGAGCTGGCATCCTATCCAGAATGAGAGTGTGAGCATGCAGAACTGTCACCCCCAGCGCCCACTGCCCTCCTCTGGCTCCTGCCACCCCAGCTGCACCAACAGGTCCGTGAGTGTTGCTTTTTATCTTCTTTTCTGCCAGAGTCAGGGTTAAATGCTCAAGGAGATGTTTCTTGTTCAGGCTCAATTTTTTTTTAATTTGTATCTAAGTTACAGTCTCACAACCCGTGAGGTCTACAGCACTTCCAGCTAACAAAGTAAAAAATGGCCTCTATCTCTCTCTCTGCAAGGCCTTCTAAGAATAAACTGTCCAATTAAGAAATGACACCTAAGTTATTTTTACTTTTAACTCAATAACCAACCACCCGTGGTCTGCAATGTGCATTTTTCTATCCAATTACAAAATCCCACCCAGACCCATGGAGAAGAAGGTGAAAAAGAAGGACTCAGCCTCTGCCCTAAATCCTCCACCTTGCTTTATATCTATTACTATATTCTAAACCCTTAAACTCTGAGTTTCCCACCCTGTGATATCACACACTTCTATCCAAACTCCACACCCACAATCCCAGTGCTGTCGCTCCATTTTGGAGCCTTTTCCATGGGCTCAGGTCTAATGCAGTGTTTGCTTGGGGGTCAGTGCCTGTGAGCACAGAAAGCCTGGAATTCTCAGTGCCCAGGGTTCCAACAGGTGACCTCCCCACGTCCATGACTGGCACATGCTAGAGGCAAACCCTGCCAGCCCACATTCACTTCCCCCCTTCAGCATCTCCCAAAGTCTCTATCAGGTTCTTGCAAACCTCCACAGAGACCAGAAGCCCCCACAGACACAGCACCAGGCTCAGAAGGTGACTTAATGTCCCCTCTTCCAAGCTAAACATTTTGCCCTGTGCAGTTTAGTTTCCCTCCTGCAATGCAGGAATGAAGGCGCCAGGCTTCGCACAAGTGCCTTGGGATCTGCAGCCTGGCACTGGCATTTCCAAAGGAGATAAAGCACCTTAAATTCCACCTCAAAACTCCCTAGTCTGCTGCTCCGTTACCATTACCTTCCTAAATACAAAAGCCCAAGTAGAATCTAGTAAAACACAGCCAACAAGATTCTCAGAAGAAAAAAAAGAAACTCAGTGGAACAGCTGGCTGGATATAAAATCCAATAAAAATGAGGCATATGCAAAGTTTCCAGGCCAGCACAGGAAGATTTTTCCTACCAAGTCAATGTGCAGGATTACACCTTTCTGAAAATGACGTAAAGTTAATTGAGGAAAGATTATTTGTTGTTTGCCTTTACAGGCTTTGAACTGTTTGTCAAAGTTGCATTCCCTCTGACTTCTGCTGGATTCAATGGGAATCAACAGGGCTGGAGTTAGGGCTCCTGTTGAGGGAACCGAACTTTGAAAGATTTTTTCATTAAAATAATCTTCATGCTGGCTGGCAAATTCCTGAAGTCATGGGACATGCAGCCAGGAAAAGGCATAAATCCTTGGACACACAGATAGAACGGCCAAAATTCAAATGGATACCAGAGTTGTCAAAACTCTCCCAGCAGACTCAGGACAGGGCCAAACCAGATCTCCAGTCTTTTCACTCCCAGAGTGAGTGGATGGCGCAAGTCCTCACAACAAAATTTCCCAAACGCTCAGAACTCTCCTCCCCCAGGGAAAATGAACACCAGACCGACAAGAGAACTAGATTCCCTTCAAATACGGGCAATCTCTAATAGCTGGCTCTCTCTTTTCTGAACCAACACACTTTTCTGTGGAGCAAGAGGAAAAGTAGGAGAAGCGTGATGGCAGGTGTATCTGCTTCATTTTCCATCCCTTGATGGAAGTCACTGATTTTCCATTGGTAACACAATAACCTAAAGAGAAAATGGATAAAAGTATTCCAGCCAGCCCCTAAAATTCTTTTCATCCACTTAAAAATACGAGAACATAGTGATGTTTTAACCATGCTGGGAGTTAAACCTGCCATATCTGGGCTGACTTTGAGCAATAGGTCTTGCTGCTTTCAGGGGGGTTCCTTCAGAATAGAATTGATCAACAGGCCATATCAGCTCCTTTTGAGTTATTTCATATGCCACAAACATTAAATCACTTGAAGCCAAGGTATCACTGACACAATTGACCATGATAGCTCCTCTGGAGCACTTACAGTTTATCACACCGATGGGGTTGTCACACGCGCTCGCAAAGCCTGTGAGATAAACACCCCTGTTTTAAAAAAATCCTTTACTGCACAAGCTCGTGGCCATTTTGGAAATGCTGTAACTTTCCTTTTCTTCATTAACTACCATCCTGTTAAGGATCTGCTCAATGACCATGTAGCTGCACCGTTCTGGCTGAAAATGGTGGGATTACCTTTCTTTTTAACTGAGAATACTACCTTTAGATGGATAAGGGAGTATTTTGCGTTGTCAGGATTTATTATTTATTCTGTGGTCATATCCTGGGGTCATGAGTGACAGACTTCCTTCACTTGCAGTTGAAATCCTATCCTGAAACACTAATATGCTGCTTTTTCACATTCCATGCTTACTGCTTAATTTGATTTCAAATGGTGTATGTTACTGAAGAGAATGGAAAGAGTCCAATTTACACCATGGAAGAAGCTGGCTCCCTGCCACCGAAAAATAGGCAAAATTAAACTTCTCAGAAAAATTTTATCAACACACTTAAGGCCTTGAAGATAACACACCCAGTGACAAAACCACAACTGAGTTATTAGGAACAGCATGATGTGCTGTATGAAATCAGAACAACAGCATTTCAGAAAAGAACACAGGCCATATTTTTGGTCTGTAGCATTTTGATACGAGATGTAAGTCTAGATTTCCTTCAGAAAGCAGCTTAATCGGCACTGTTTGTAAACACTTGAAAATTCTGCCCTGGATATTGCCAGCCCATGTCAGTCTATCATCCCAAATGCAGATTTCAATGCCTAACTTTGAGTGCCCGCTGTGTAGAAGCTGGACATAATCTCAAACTTCATGGTTTGAAGTTTGAAACAAACAACTGGCAAATGTAAACATGCCACAAATACCACAGAATATACTGTGGTGTCTATATGTCATGCCTTTCCACTTCTGTAGAGGAAAAAAAAAACCCTGATATACTCAATACTAAATTGAGACCCATTTATATTAACATAGCAGGAAGCTGAAAATCCAGACCAAGTCGTTGTCTGTTTTAAGTAAAAGCATTGCATCAGCAATTCTATTTACTCAGTCCAAGGCTGCTTTCATTTCTTGCTTGTTTTGCTATATATTTCTATTGAGGGAACACTTTCTCAGCAGCTTTTAGTCACTTCTTAAATGCATTTTATGAGGAGACAAAGTCAAATCACTATTACTTAATTAACACAATTGTGAAGACTTCACTCCAGCTACACAATAGCTCTCCTAATCTTGCAGAAGGATGCATGACTTCATTATTGAGTATATTGTTTCCTATAAACATATAAAACCCCAACAATAACAATCCCATCAGCTGAAATGAAGTTATCTGAGAACAGAATTAAACTCTAAATGACCCTTTGCTCCACTCCATAGACCCCTATTAATAATTCTAATCTAATCAGTGTGGATAAATGTGCTGTTGCAGCCCATGCCAGGCACTCTGCCAGGAGGTCCTCCTGCAGTCCATCTGATTCATTCCAGCCCAGAGCTTCTCTGGAGAAGACGCATCTTGCATGGAGAGGCCACTGGCTGTTCTCTTATCTTTTAGTGGCAAAGTCATGTCCTTGCAACTGATAGACACTTTTCTTTGTAAATAACCCTGGAGTGACTGATAGAGCTTTTGCCAGACAAAGCCTGTAAATAGCTAGGCATTATTCATGCCAGGCCTGAGAACACTGTGTCACGGCTGACAAATTTATGGTAGATATGAGCTCACCTCTTCCACAAATATATACTTTCCCAGCAAATTCATCACATGTTTTAATGGCCCCGTACTGAATTTGTCAGCTGTCTGTCCCTGCACATTGTTTCCTTTGGATTCCTGTCAAGGATTGTTTGTTAAAATCACCTCCCACTTCCATCCTTCAACTACTACCCCCAGGAAAGATCAATGATGACACATCTATTGATAATATTTTATATTCAACTATTTGGGTCGTAAATCATTTTAACAATGCTGATATGTTTATTGAGTGTCTGCTGGCATTGCAATTATATAGAAAGTGATGTCACCCTAAATCTTGGCTTGTTGGATTGCTTTCTATTCCCTCCTTCCCACTCCCGCCCCGCTTCATAATTAAAATATGTCACTTTTTATTTCAGCATTCCCACTTTAGAAGCAGCGAGAACTCTGCCATTCTAGTGGAGGTGTGAAGTCCCAGGGCCTCTGTCTCCCATTAAAACCAAACAGGCAAATGCATCTCCCATCAGAACGTGAAGGCACTGTTTCAAATCTCCTCAGATCCCTGGTGGAAAGCGGGATGGAAGGAGGGGATGGCAGGAGAACATCACTTCTGCTCTCCACCCTGACTCAGGACCCTGCTCCGAGCCCTGCACAGCTGTCTCTGCCACCAAAGTCAAAGGGGCACCTCACAAGGGAAAGGAGAGAAGATACTGAAGCCCTGTGGTCGTCAACCCTGCAAGAAGACTCAGGTTAAAAATCTGGCTGCTGGCCCTGTGCTGCCTGCATGCTCAGCAAGATCTCCATTTCATGCAAACCACTCCACCTGCAGACCTTTGCTTCAGAAGATCACCAGGAAAAATCTGGAAAGCCAGAAAAAAAAAAAAAAAAAAAGAATTGCTGCTTCTCCTGGGTTTGCAGTTTTCCTCCTTGCACAGCTGCAGCTCCAGGGAGTTGATCCCATTGCTCAGAGTGAGCTGATTCTACTGTTCAGTTCTCAATATTATTTTGCATTTTAATTCATGACTACATCATGCAGTTACAACACTTCCAAGAAAAGATCTACAGCTCTGCAACTCATTTAAGACCATTTTCCTCCTTAGTGAGGCTGTATTATATGTACCCAAAGAGAAGAAAGGGAAAGCAAGAGAGAGTTGGCCAGCAGGAAAAGTCACATTTGCTCCTTGAATGCAAAATGTCATCATTCATTAGAGAAGAATCAAAAGTAGATTTTTCTTCCAAAAGCAGGCAGCAGGCAGGATTTACTCTACTTCATCATTTGTTTCATCAGCTTGCTAGATTTAGTGGCTGTCCTTATTTTTTTCCCCCCCCCTTTTAAGTGCTCTAAACATAAAGAAGAAATCATCTTGGTATGTGTGAAAGATTTTTATAAATGCTCAAAGGTGAAAAGAGCCTAAAGCACTTTTTCTTGAGAAGCATATTTTCCTTCATTGTACCAATATACACAAAGCTGATTTTGTCATTACCAATGATGGGACACACTTCTTAAAATATATTTCAAAAATGCAGCCAACTCCTTCTGAGGTATCCCACTAATTCCAAATTCTTATGATCTGCCTTCACAAGCCTGTAAAACTGGACAAGAACCCTGATGAGAATTTCAGAAATACATTGAGAATAGAGTTTTTTCTGTGGTACACTGGCATATCAACGTGTAGATTTAACCTTTCTCGTGGCTTTCCAGAATGTGATGCTTCTAAGGGCAGTTTTAAATTTCTTTTATCCCAGTATAACCTCACTGTGTTAAAAGATATTACCTCAGGTCTACGCAGACTGAAGCTAGCACACAACCTGGTCGTGGATTTCAGGTAGTGGGTCAAGCAGAGAAGAGTAAAGGGCAAAATTTAGAGCTGGAGTGAAACCTAGTTTCTGGGTTTGCAAAGGGTGCAGATAAATTTACTATTTGGATTTTAGAACACTTCTGAAGGTCTTGGGAGAAAAGTACCACAGACAAGCGAAAATTTCTGGTTGCTAATTGCACTTTTGCTTTTGCAGCTTGCCTTGTTCCCCCTGTAAATGTTTGACTGAACCTTGGCTGAGCCCCAATTTCTTTAACAAAACCCCCATACCACACTACTTTCTACTTTACTCTTTTTTTTTTTTTTTTTTCTATAGGTTCTCCGATTTTTTTGCAAAGGTTTTATGGTTTCATAACTCTGAAAGATATCTTCCTGTTTCTGGTGCTTCCATTTTCCTTAACACTGAAGGCTGAGATGCCCTATAGCCTCTTCATCTTTATCTTAATGGAAATTCTGGTCAAGAAGGGGGAAGTGAATACATTTCCCTTGGGAATGCAAAAATGCAGTAGTTACGGGGGGGGCTCAGCCTAAATTTTGACTGAAGTCAAAAAGAGAGTCTCCAACTTTTCTGGCCTCCAAACAACTGCACATTCCATTATAATGACTGCAGGCATAAATCAGCCCTGAGTTATGCTGTCAGATAACCCACTAGATATCTACTTATCCCCCTTTGGTTTCAACAACATAATTTATGTCCACACTCTTCAGTACCCCGTGTATGTAGATAGATGACAAATCTTGATACATGAAATTATAATAATTGTGGTTTCCACTCTGAACCGAGTCTCCTGCTGCCATGTGCAAGCAGGGGCCAAGCATGCCCTGTCTGAGAAAGGCTCTTAGATCTGGTTGAGTTTCCAGGCAATGTGAGCACATGGTGAGAACCAGACAGACCGGGGTTCAAAGTGCCTCAGAAAAGGTCACAGCTCTGCCCAACTTTGGGCAGTTAACCCCAGTACCTACATCTGTACCCCAAATCATCTTAGACTAACTTTAAAATCAATGAAGCGTCATGGCTTTTTCCATTTTTGGTGATTTATTCTAGTTAGGACCCCCTTACTCTTCCAATCACTAAATCAAGATGTCCCAGAGGTACACCTGGGATTAAAGCACGCCTTTTACATGTAAAAAGTGAGGTGCACATGCAGGTGGTTGTAAAATGTAATTTGCTGGGGTAAATAAGTGTAAGGATTTGAGATGTCTAGTGCTTCATCAAGTCCTCTTTAGAAAAGTAAGCCCTAAATATCTTCAAATCTATTTGCATCCAGGATCTTGTTCTGCTCAGAAAGAAGGTGGTACCTTTCCAAAGGGTCTTAACAAGAAAAAAAAAGAGAGAAAATCATATGGGTGCCAAAGTTTGGTTCAAACTCACGTTAGATACTGCCTTGGCTCCAGTCTCATTTACAGAGATCCCTATCAGGAGTTCATATTCTCCTGCCCTTTTTAAACCAGGTTGAACTCTGGAACAGGCACTTAGCTAACAAAATACATTGAAAAGCATGAAGAAAAATATTAACAATGATGAGACATCCTTGCGAGTATATTTGATACATTATTTGGCTGTCTTCATTATCAAGGGAAAAGAAATGTCCTGCTGACAACAGATTCCACAGTATTTCGAGCACGAAAGGGGTTATTGAGTTTGCTATTTTTGTTGTATTTTGGGGCAGTATCCTATCTGTAGTCATAGCAAACCCAATTCTCCAAAAGACTGTGAGAAACCTAATTTCTCCTCTATCAATTGTTTATATCAATTTTAGCTTATTCTGCTAAACCTTTCCGTACCGTTTGGGGTTTAGATATTGCTAATGCTTTTGCACTTTAAAACACAGGATGGACTGGGAGGAGGGGAATTCATTCTCACATCCAGTTAGCAATAACCAAGCATGTGCTCTTGTATGAAACTTTTGCCAATTCCATTATTTTATATACAAAATGTCATTGTGTTCCAAAGTATTATCATTTCCTTTTTTCCCAGACAGTGACTGTCTGTAACATGCTGTTCTGGAAGGGCTCCCTCCCAGATTCTGGGTATTCCTTTATTGTTTCTCACCGCAAAAACAAAGAGAAAAAAAAAAAAAAAAAAAAAAAAAAAAAGGTGGAGTACTAGAAATTCAGGCATATAAAATCCAAGGACATAGGTCATCTATTAGTTTTAGCCTAATTACCGCTCTTCACTTGCACTTCACTTACACATCACATTTTCCCAGGAGCAAGGCTTTAGAAGGCCTGGCTATCTTTACACACTGGGTTACATTATGAACCTCAGACAACTGCTTATAAATGGGCTTTTCCAGCAGGATGAAAGCTGAGTTTGATTAAACTTGATGTACATTTACGTGACAGAATCTAACCAAGCTGGACTCGGTGCCACAACCATAACATTTGCACTGTTATACCTGGGGAGGAAAGCCCTCCCACCAGAGTACTGACAGCACGTCAGTGACGAGGCAGTTTACATAATAAAACCAAGATTTAAGGGATTTTTCACATCTGTCAGTAGAACAGGGATGACATTCCTCATTTACAAGTATGGCGCACAGCTTCGGCTGCGAGTAAAATATTCAGGATAAGAGGAAACAGGAGCCCCTGAAGACAGACAGCAGTGTATTTTATTCCAAGCCCTGTTTCCTCCTCCAGCAAAGCTCCTGAAGGGCACTTTGCTGGGAATCCTTCTTCTACGTGGCCTGCTGAATGTAGGCATCAGTGTGCTCCTCTTGCCATCCAGCATGGCCAGATGTGAGCTAGTCCACACACACAGACAGCAGCCTCAGAGCGGTGTTTGCCGTGGCACTGGCACTGGAAAACACTCCTCTGTGCAGTCACCGGCTTCCACACAGATCTCCTTCCCCCATTTTCTCTCTTCTTCCCTCGATGACCAAAATTTGCAGCCCCGGGTTGTAAGAGGCAGGTGACAGAGTCACACAAAGACGCAATTAATCTCTACCTTGGCACCATTATCAAGAAATCATTACTTTCAAAAAGAAAATGCATAGACAAGGACACCCACACTGACTGCAGTGCCTGACCACGGACCAGGAGCAAAGCTGAAGGTTCCTGGTTTTGAAACTCCTGGCAAGAGCTGATGCCACTTCCTTCACTGAGCTGCTGTCAGACCCCAAAGGCCAGTTCGGGCATCAGCACACAGAATGTCAGGAATATACTCTTTTTCTTCTCTCAGATCTGCCAAAGAGAGTGCCAGAAACAAAACTGCTTGGAGGGGAAGAGGATGGAAAGCAGGAGATAGACGCAGAAGGAAGTAAAGGTAATGACTGCTCGGCTTTATTACTGAATTAAAGTGTCAGGCAATGAAAGACAAAAATACTGTGACTCATATGACTGGCCAAGATCCTCTGAAAAACCACCTTGAGGAGGTGAAAATTAGCACAGCAGGAGCTCAGGGAAAACTCAGCTGACAACCCAGCTCACTTTTTAAACGGTAAAGTAAAAGTGCCTGGTGCTTTCAAACCTTTGTAGCCAAAAAGGATGGGGAGGGGAGAGAGACTCCAGGAACCCAGAGCAACTGCAAGGGAGAAAAGTGCAGAGATTACATTGGGAGTTTTCTTTCTTTAATGGATCCCTTCCTCCTTCACCCCAGCTGGGAGTGCAGATGGATCAGCAATGTCAGACATGCAGCTGTGCATATTTAACACACAGGGATCTTATTATCTATTTGCTGGCTAGCCAGCAGTGGGCTGATCTTGGAGGTGATTGCTCACAGTTGTAAGAGAGAGGAAAAATAGAGAGTAGTCCACGGCCGTTAATCTTACACAACAGGCTGCACAGTGTTAGAGCCAGAACTGCTACTCTCCTTCATCTGTCCCTCCCACCAGCCCTAAATCACTGCTTCTCCACTCTTCTCCATTACTGAGAAGAAAATTGTCTGAGGGATTAGGTACCACAACAGCACAAGCAGCATGGCTGCATGAAACCGCTGCTACAAATTTTTTGCTGGTTTCAGGTCTCTAATGGTCCTCAGGTCTTGCCATTGGTCAGCCAGTTTGGGAAAAAGGAGAAAAATGGAGTTTGGATGCTGGTCATTGCAATTTTAAGGTTGGGAATTCATTTCTAGCTCACCGTAAGGCCCTGTTTCCTGGAGCTCTTTTCCAACACATCTTGATTGGTGGCAAATGTACGTGGCACGTACAATCCTTCTTCCCACGCTAAGCAAAGTCATGATGTCTTCATTTAACAAAAAAACACACATCTGAATTGATGCATGGGAAATTCCTATTTGTAGCTCATTTAAAGTTCAGCCCATTTATAAAGGTTTTGTTGAGCCACAGCCCAAGTGCTTGGGTGAGCTTGAGCCCATGATCACACTCCAGTTTTTCCTTCCCTCTCGTGTTGGAGGCAAAATGGAAACCTCAAAATAATACCTCAAAATAAGCAACTAGTAGAAGTGTTCTCAAGGAGGGGAGATTCAACAGAGAGGCTGAGGTCTTTCTGTGTGTGTGTAATCCACAGAGTAAGAGGTAATTTGAGGGATCTCTGGCATTTCCTAAAAGAATAACTGCCAGGGGAAATAAACTCACGAACAGTAAGTTCTGCTTCCCAATATCAACGAGCAGAATCAACTCCTCAGACCTATGTTCATCCAATTTCAAGCCAATCAAGCTTGCACACCTTGGGAAGTGGGCTTTGGAAGATATTTAACTTCACTGTGCCAAGTGAAAGAGGTTTTTTAGTCCTAATGTGCCACTGGATATAGAAGAAACATCTATACCAGGAAACAGCAGCAGGGATGGAGAGACAAGCAGGTCTCAAAGAAAATGGTCGCAAAATCTTCAGCCCTGAAGACTTTCAGGATATTTTCCAGAATTGCTGCAAAGTAGAAACCTGTGGTGTACATAGAGGGGAAAAAATATTACAGAAACTGAGGGGAATAGGGAGCTGAGGGGGAAAATTCAAGAACTTTGCAACTAGAAGTGAGATTCTTTCAGTGAAGACAGCCCACTTCAAAGAAAAACAGCAATTTCAAAATTTAAAATATTTATAATAGCACATAAAGCTTGGGACCACTTGCAGGTATTTGCACCTTCTCAGTGGTTGTAATTGTAGCCTTGTTCCATTAAACATAATGTAAAAGCAAAAGCCTAATCTTCCAGCAAAAATTAAGAGTCCTAACTCTAAAATAAAAATGGTTACACAGACAGAGAAGTTGTTGTTACGCAGTCAGAAGCAGTGAGAGACTTGATGCCTCTGAAGAGAGCCTTAAACCACGTTCACCCATGGAACAACAGAACTTTTGTGATTTTCCTCAAGTGCCTGCAGAGCACCCAGCTGCCTTGTCAATACTGAAACTCATCATGGCCAGAAAGGCAGCAGGAAGAGTGACAATAGCTGGCAAGGAAGGTGCAACATGGGAAAGATTTACTAGATGCAGAACTACCTTGAAAAAAGGGAAGGGAGGGAGGAAGGGAGGGAGGGAGGGAGGGAGGGAGGGAGGGAGGGAGGGAGGAGGGAGGGAGGAAGGGAGGGAGGTAGAATTGGCTTTCACGTTTGTTTCTTGATTTACTTCTTTCTTCTTTCTTCTTCTTCCTTTCTTTCTCCTTTCTTCCTTTCTTCCTTTCTTCCTTTCTTCCTTTCTTCCTTTCTTCCTTCTTCCCTTCCTCTTCCTTCCTTCGCTTCCTTCCTTCCTTCCTTCTCCTTCCTTACTTCATTCGTCCGAATGAAAAACAAACACCCCAAAAAAACCCCAAACAAACAAACAAGCCACCTGCAAAGACTTTGTAAGGAGACTGAATTGTGAAGAAAGAAGACAAGGGTTTGGAGGGTTTGAAGCAGCCCCTGACAGTGCCAGTCTTTTCTTGTGCTGTAAGAAACCCTGACCTCATTGCAAAGGCTGTGATTGAACACCTCAGACTTTAATGAAGGAGATTCTGTTTCACTAGGTAGGAGCAAAGTCTCTTATCAGCCTGTACTGCACAGTGAAGGAGAGGTCAGACTCAAGTGGAACATTAGTCAAATAATATCACCTGAACATTTACTTCAAGCTCACTCTTTTGATGAAGGCCACAGCCAATAATTACTAATGGGTAAGAGAGGTTTATTTGATGGGGACCTGACATTCGTTATAGCGGAAGCTGGCCTTATTAATTGATCAGAAGGATAGCGAGTGAAAGAGTCACGCTAAAAATAATGCTGTTAACAGAGAAGTAAATGTGCTATTGGTCAGCAACATTTTGTAATTAGGTCACTTCGGGAGCCTTTTGGGTCACTGATGATGGAGCAGCAGCCAAAACCACCAAATCTGCCTGCTGTGACAGATGCCCAAGTTCCTGTTGGGCATAAACACTACAGGTGCTGGGGAAGAAACAAACCTTACAGCCTATAAATATTTCAGACGTGGCAGATGAATAATAAATCGGTGAGAACAACATAGTGACATGAACTCATGTGAAACTATACCACACACTGTGGACAATATGGCCAGCTGCATTAAAGCAGGACAGCTGCATTAAAGTCTAAAAAAGCATCCTTATGAGCTGGCCATCAGTCTTCTTGATCCTGTTTCACATGTACCTGGTATCTGGCCTGGATATAGATGATGAAACCAGCAAAATCCGAAATGTTGCCTCTTTCCGTGAAGAAACGAGAAGAAACAATCTCTGTGCTACCATTCATCAGCTGCTAAACTTTCTGTGAGTAAATGTGGCAGCCCCATGCACCAGAGCTGATACAGGTAAGGGAATACCAGCAGTGGAAGATGCACACCAGCAAGAATAACAACACCCAAATACGAAGCAAAAACTAAAAAGTCCCTGCCACAACATCTTCTGAACTTTTTCAAAAGAAAAAAAAAACCTCACAAATTTTAACTTTTACTTCAAAATCCACGAAATTTTAAAATAACAAGAAATTTCATCTTCAGACTTGGAGCATGCAGTAAAAAAAGGAACTAAACCTGAACCAGCCCAGTCTGGTTTTATGTTATGAAACCAAATTACTACTAATGAAGTCCTGGCAAAAACAAATCATTCCTGATTTTCCTGTTAAAGAAAGGAATTTCAGAGCCTCAGGGCCTGGGTAAAACAGGTCTGAAATCCATATCCCTCTTCTCATCTCAATTTCTCCCAAAGCCAAACCTGAACGCCCATATTCTTAAAACAGCCAACCAACAATGTCATTAGAAATAAAAAAGTAAAGAACATGATGAAATGACAACGAGACCTAATTACAAACTGGGAGAAAAAAAAATAAGCATCTTCTCCAACCGGAAAAAAAAAAAAAAAAGCATTCTGCCAAATTTATTGAAACATCCCTTTTTGGCTGTGCCAAAAAAAATCATATAGAAATTTGTCAGAGTTTTTCTCCTATCTCTGACTGGGTTGAGCTTGTCCTGACCAAATTGGTAAAAATTAACTGCAGGTAAAAGACAAAGATGTCAAGTGGAGGAATATAATTACAGGGACTCGCTGGTTAGGCCAAATGCCTTTTTCCCCTGGCCTTCAGATTATATAACTCAGTGATTTACATTGGAATATTATCTAATTAGATCAGCACCAAATGACTCACAGTGTTTTGTCACTTTAATGATTCTTTATATTTCCCCATTTTGATGGGTTAATCATTGCCTATCGCAGTTTACGGCCTCTATCCTCTTTATTGTGCTTTGCCTCCCATCAGCTATCCAAGGTGATGTGAACTTTGTGCTATTGACTTTTCTCACTCCTCTGGGGAGGTTGTCATGGAGAATTAAGCTATTGACAAATCAACAGCCAACGTGCTGAACTCCTTCCTGCACGTCATCATTAGGAATGTGGGAACCAGCCAACTTTTGGATCGTGCAGAACCAAGACGTTCCACAGCACAGAAGAAACCCTGAAAACCTATGTACAGGAGTTTGCTCTCATTTAAAGTTCTGCAAATCTGGAGTAAAAGAAGGATTTAAATCTGTAGCTTACTAAAGACTTTTTAGGAAAATTCAGGCAGCAGAATTAAATTAATGAATCGCAGATTTCATCCAATAATTTTAATCTCCTCAATAGACATGGTTTTGTTTCCAGAAACTGCTGTCTTAACTAGGTGCAACTGAGAAAATGAACCAGGCAGAGATAATTAACGCACTGCTAATTGCAAGAAGTGATGAAAAACAATTATTTTTCAAACACAATTAACATTAATAAATGTTAATTTGGTCCTTTTATTTGTTACTATTATTATTATTATTCCAAAGCATGTGAAACATTCTTAACCCCGAGATAATTAGTCCATCAAAAATATCTAACCTGTGAGTCACTGCACTAACACTTCTTAATACAGAATCTCCCATCATTATATAAAAGATACAAATTGGCATAAAACTGTTATAAAGTGGGGGGGTTTTGTTGACTAGAAGGCAAAAAAACTATGTGATAGCTGAAGCAGAGATTAATCCTTATTCCCAATTCAAAGATTACCCTCCCCACTCTGTTGGTCTGTTTTCCTAACAGCTTTTCTGGATACAGATTCAATTGCAGGTTCAGTTTTAGCTGGTTGCATTCTGTATTTGCCCAGGAAAAAACGTTATTCCTGTGCATGCCTCTGCTTAACCGAAAATTGCTCTCTTAATGTACCTTTAAACATACGTCCTTGTGCTCCCCCCCTCAAATGTTTTCCCAAATTTTAATGAAAATATGATTTCAGAAGCGTTTTCCTTCCCAAAGCTGTCCCACTGCCAAGTAGTAAAAATAAGTCCAGCTTCTTGTTGTTGCTGTGGTTGTTGTCAGAGTGGGTGATGAGCCAAGGAACTCGCACTATATGTTCTGTTTCCATTCCCCAGTGGAGAGGTTGAGATAAGCCCCTCCAACCAGGGTTGTGGATGCAGCGCCAGAAATGTGGGAGCTGGAGGGAGTGCTGGACGGTCTAGAAGAGCAAAGGAAAAAAAATCTCCAAATTCAAAACTAAAGCTCTGCAGATCCAAGTCAACTCCCTATTTTTTTTTCAATGGCATAATGCACTGCTTAACTTCAGGCTTGCAATATGAAAATATTCTGTTCTATATTTGTTTTCCTGTAGCACCAGTTGCTCGCCCTTTTTTTTGTTTTTGTTTTGTTTTGTTTTGTTTCAGCCAAATCATCAGGTGACTTCTTTTTTGTTTAAGGATTGGGATCTACGTTTTGACATCTGTGCCCCGTCCCCTCCTCTCTTTTGTAGATTTCACATACTCTTTAATTATTACTGTTCCAAAAAATGGAAATCCATGAGGAGTGAGACCCCTGAGATCCTGCATCAGCCAATTATATTAATTAATTAAGCTATATGTTGCCATGCAGTGGAATCTTAAAGCTTGTCAGAGTTGTGACCTCTGTGACAAGAGCATGACTTTTGGAGTAGCTTTGACTGCAGACACTAAAAATCAGCCATCTAAAAATAAGTCAAGCCAAGATGGTGATCTGAACTACAGGACAGTCTGCAGAGACAGAAAAGGCACGTCCAGAGAAAAATTTACATGTCTAAGGTGTCCCACTAGGTCATGCCAGGTTGTTGTCATTGTTGTTTGTATTATTATTTGCTATTACTGTTATTTACTTTTTTCAACTCTGCTGCTCCTCAGGAAAAGTCACTAGGCTGAGGAGTGAGCATTATTATCTGGAAATGCAGTGTCAGACATGGAAACAATCAGGACACAAGCACGTAGGCAGGGTAAACCTCGTGATGACAACTTGTGATATTCCTTTTTTTTTCATAGGATTAAATAGAGTCTCTTTTCAATAAGCAGCTCACCAACTTTTCCTAGTGTTCCTCCCCTTCTGTTTTTTGGGGGGTTTTTTTGTTGTTGTTTTTTTGTGGGTTTTTTTTGGGTTTTTTGTTTTTTTTTTTAATTATTTCTCTTTTCCCATTCTCTTTCTGCAGTACTCCACCTTCTTCCTTCCACCTCTGCTCACCATATTAGGGGAAACATGGAATGGTTTAGGTTGAAAAGGACCTGAAAGCTCACCTGGTTCCAAACCCCCTTCCATGGGCAGGATACCTTCCACTAGACCATGCTGCTCAGATCATATCCAGCCTCCCCTTGCCAATAATTATCTCCTGCCCTAATATCACATCTGAAATCATTTTTGTCAAAACCAAAATAATCCAGATGCTCTGAAAAATGCTGGAAGAAATTCTTGTATTAATAAATCAAATTAATAAACAGAGAGTATGAGTAGGAAAATAATATAAAACTAATAAGCCACATGACAAACTTTGTCTGGACCTCTCCCAGTATATAATTTTGCCCAGACTGATGTATTAAGAAGTGCCATGGAATGACAATGGGAAGGTTTTCTTGTGACTTTTTTGTACCAGTCCCTCACTCTGCCTTCATTGTTGTTTTTTTCATATTCCCATCTCTCCAATGCAGTGACTCCTAAGCTTACCCAAAACTGACAGAAAAAGGGGACTCCAAATTTATGGAAGGCATTTGGCAGCAAAGACTTCTGAAATCCCAATGAGAAAGTCTGATATATTGACATTAGCTTTACCCTTGAACCAGGGTGAAAAAATGAGAGTATCTACTTGGAGCAAATTTAGGGTTTATTGTATGAACAGGAGTCACAAAACTCTCTGTGAAAACACAGTTGCAAAAAGACTCCCCCATGAAAGGCAGGGGGTGTAAGGCAGGAGAGAAAAGAAAAGTGAATAACTGAAAGCAACAACTGCTGGCAAGTCAAAACAAGCAGCAGCCCCTTTTAAGTCCAAAATCTCTCATCATGTGTAAGCATTCACGTTAA
Organism: Hirundo rustica; assembly: GCF_015227805.2. Taxonomy (NCBI): domain Eukaryota; kingdom Metazoa; phylum Chordata; class Aves; order Passeriformes; family Hirundinidae; genus Hirundo; species Hirundo rustica. The sequence continues at coordinate 3,668,348 of NC_053452.1, forward strand.
TCTGATCTGGAAAGAAACGTGTCTCTGGACATGTACAAAATTAAAACAAAACCAGTTTTCCTTCAGATTCTTCACTTTTAAAACAGAAAACGTGGTTCATCAGCCAACTAGACACAGATTTCACAAAATCCTATCATGTGAGGTCCCATCTCTAGTTTATATACAATTTATAAACAGCTTCCCCACATCTGGGGGGGGCTGGTGGAGAACGGCAAAGATCCATGCAGGATCCAGTGGAAGAGGGGTGGAGACACTCTGCCATCAACTTTGGCCGGCAAACTGTGGAAGTTTCCGGGTTTATTAAAGGATCTCCTCCAAAGGAACATGTAAGCCATACCTCACATCCAAGTGGCAGTTATTTGACTGACTTCTCTGGGAGTCGGTCAGCCCCAGATTTGTGCTTATTTAAAGAAATAAACGCACACAAAGAAAGCACTCAACTGTTTTCTCTCATGTGTGAAATACAAGGTACAAGACCGCCATTACCATATGGATTCATCTGTCCGTTTCGCTTACCAGTCTGTAAAATTCTAAAGCCTTCTTCCTTACCCCTTTGGCATACCCTGTGGGTTTGCCTGTGTCTCAGTATTTGGAAAAGAGGGAACCCCCAATTAAGAGATATTTTGGGCCATCAGTCAAACACAGAGCCAAGGGTCTCATTTCCTTCTATATTAATATCTCACTGGTGTTAATTGCAGTCACGGGTGAATAGGCAATACTGGAGAACAGAGGATGTGAGTGCTTTGCCATCACTGATCACCTCACATCACACATTCAAAATGAATTTGCTTGTCCCTGCAGTCCTTTGCGGGGTTGGGGGGGGAGAAAATCTTGTTGTTACTGACAGCTGCTCTTCAAAGGTCAAGGATTACAATAGTTGGAACACTGCAGGTCAAGGCTGATGTGAACCATACAGAGAAACTCTTCTTGTCCCCCCTGCAGCTTGGCTGTAATAAATGTTATCTGTGTCCCTCTCTTTATAAGCTTTGAATTCACATAAAAAGGGTGAGGGGAAAAAAAAAGGAAAAATAAAGCAAATAAAAAAATATTTACAATGTAATCTCTTCTCTGTACACACCTCTTCCACTCAGGCAGCTATGAAAGCTGTCCTCCTGGCAAGATAAACTATCATTTTTTTAACAAGGTAGATGGATGCCTTCATACATTTTTAAGCTTGGTACAGGATATATTTTGTGGTTTATTTATAATGACATCAATTACACTTGCTCCTAGGTAATAATTCACTCCTTTATAATTATTTATGAGGTTATTTTTGGTTTTTTGAAAGTTTTATGTTTATTGATGTGTTTGGTTAACGAACACTTAAATGACATGGTCAGTTGCTTTGCAAGATGCTGGAGAACAGCAAAATCAATATGTTCTGCACCTGAGAACAATCTTCTTAGTTTTGTAGTAATGATTCCCTGAGCAAGGTCCCAGGAGCCTGCAAGATAATTGCAATTCCACATAGTCAACAGTCTGTTCAGATCTATATAATCACTGTCTTTAGCTGCTTCATTTTGTTTGGTTTTGTTGCCTGTGATCTTTTCCATTAACATCTCTTTCTCTGTGATCTCAGCTGGGTGGGTTTTGCCCCCCCCACCTCAACCCCTGCTTTAGCTTTCATTTTAGAGCCTCACCTCTGTTGCATTCAGACCCCTATGCAGGGTACAGAAAGCATCTAGTTAAGTAGCTGTTTTCTGCCACTCAATTTATCTTTGTTGATTGCTACCTTTGGAGAATTAAAGTTCACAGCACTCTGAATAAACATTAAAAAAAAAAAAAAAAAAAAAAAGGGCATAATAAGGCCTAGTATCCCCAGCTGAAGGTAATTGATGTCCTCGGTTGCTCTAATATGCGGAGTACAGAACACAGACAAGTGCTAATGGAATAATATATTCTATGGGCCCTCTGTGCTGGGAGGCAGGCAGCACTCAGCGTGGTGAGGGATGGTAAACAGGGTTAGCCCTTCCAGTTGAGAAGCTGGCAAAGAAATTTGTCTTCAGGTTGCAAGGTCTCCACAGGTGCAAAGGAGAGCAATGATGGTATTTCATCTCTAAAGTGGCTTGTGCTCTGGCTGTGGCGCAGTGTTTTTTAAGAAGGACAAGATCGATGGTTCACGACCTTTTTAAAGCGGTGATTGTATCTTTAACATATTTGTGAAATGCCTTACCCAGCAAATGCGCTGAGGTAATTAATCAGGTATATTCCTAAGTTAGGTTTGCATGCAGAGCACGTAAACCAATAAGGGTTTAAGAGAGTAAACCAGCCAGGAAAGCATGGCAGATGTAATCTGTGATCTCTCACAGCATGGGCCCGGACAGCTGGATCTCGACAAGACCTCCTTCAATGCTCTGCATCAGATCCATAAAGACCTATCAGACAGTGGAGTGCACGGTGTTTTCGCATAAATGACAGTGCCTGTTGTTCCACAAGGTCTTTGAGGATTTGACACTGATCCAAAGCGCTGGGGAATCACTGTCTTCCTGTATGACCTCAAGCGAGAGGAAAACAAGTCTTAAACGGGGTGACACAATGCTCAGAGTGAGATTTTCTCCCCGTGATGTTGAGGTATGGTTTGTTTGTCGGTTCTTGCTGACAGTCATCTGCCACACCAATGGGTTTTGAAACACAGCCTAATCCAGTCTATTACGTTGCACATTAGCTCAAGGACTGATCCAAAACCTCAGCTACTGTAAGCACCCTGTTGCAGAGTGTCCAGCATGGCTTCCGAGTGCAGATGCTTTTAGAGTGAAGAGGATTTTGAAGGAGAGCAAGGATTTAGTAAAAAGCGTAACTAATGATCAGAGTATTTCAGTTTGAAGCTTGAAGCCCGAAAGAGGGGAGATTTCTACATCCTAAGCACTTGAGAACTGAAAAACAGATGTCTCAGCTGGACACCTAAACTATCAGGGTATTCTCAGCAGTCACTTTAGAAAATGTAGTTCTGAGTCTCCTTCACTTAATATAAAACAAGCCAAATCATCTTCAAAATGGACCAAATAAACACCCCAAACATATTATTTGGACAGTTACTAGCTGGTAGCTGACAAAACCAATCCTCCTGCTTCATACAGAAAAATTAAAATTGGCATCACACTTACGACTTTCAAAATAGATCAGCAGTAACGTTAACGTGAATAAATCAACTGGAAAGATGTTTGTAAATTTTGATCAGCCAAAGGGATATAGTTACCTGCTTTAAAGGAAGATAGCTGACTTTTCTACTTCCATTAACTGTTGCCAAATCTCATAAATGTAAACAGAGAATAAATCCTTTCAATCACTGAATATGAATATTCTCCTGGGAAAATCCAGCTGGCATCCAACTTGATTTACGGGCTTTAAAAAAAGCATTTGTTTTATAAGCCTAGCGTGAGCCTTAAAGCGTAAGTTCATGTGTAACAAATATTATGGCTCAGGACCTGTTTTGGGGGAAAAAAAAAAAAAAAAAAAAAAAAAAAAAAAAAAAAAAAAAAATTACATCCTCTTCCCAGCTTCCAACCATTCCCCATGCTGAGAGCAAAGGCACGTGAACTCAGGGTCACAGGTTTTAACAGGGAATCTGTTAAACTTGGGTATTGAAGCCATGACCTCCAGCATCATAACCCCTCTTCACAGGCTGCTCCTATGGCTCCTAATCTTTGCACTGAATTAGAAGTCAGGCCTCAATATCGGTAGGATCTGAGCCTATGTGACTTTTCTACAACCAGGGGAAAAAAAAAAAAAAAAAAAAAAAAAAAATCTGAAGCCTTCCAACTTATTTGCTGCTTCCCATCTGCGTCACTTCAGGTGAAGCAATATCTCCCCAGCACATATTTCATAAGTGCTCCTAACATCCATCTTCTAACATGTAACAACAAATATTCCACGCCCGTCTTTAATGAGTAAACCTCAAATTCTTAATAAATGTAGCAGTTCTGGCAAATTCAAGCCAACTATAAAACTCACTGCTCTCCTAGTCACAGAGTATTTCCTAAATGTGAGAGGGACATTGTATCTTACAGCCACTCATTACACCTCAATTGTGCTTTCCTCATTTTAGGTGCCTTAACAAAATAATTATAGAAATACACTCTTATATATACATGTATATAGTGAAGCAAAGATCAGAAACAGGAATGTTCTTTGCCTGGGGAGGCTGAAGATCTGTGAGTTCATAGTGGTGGAAGGGACTGAGGTCATGCTAACAAAGATTTGAGGGGAAGAGTGGATAATAAACTGATAACTTCTCTCTGTTTTCCATTTATGCCTAATTATTTGTAACTTACTCCCAAACCTGAAAATGTTCTGTATGCAAACATACCAACACACACACACACACGAAATACACACACATTCACTGTATATGGATGGCCCATGCCATTTTACTTTTGGTCTTGGGGAAATTGAGAGAACATTGCCAAGCCTGTTCTCAGTTCTACTCTGTAGAGGCCCAAACTAAAATTACAGCTGAAAAGCAAATGCGGTGACCTTTAAAGGAATTGAGAAGAAGCTATTTCCTGTACATTTCTAAATGCTATATTTTAAAGGTTCTAACCTTATTTGTTACAAGCACATAATACCAAGAAAACCTTGTGAGTGAAGGTTCTGCATTCATCACATAGCCCAAGTCACTTATAGAAGATGGGGAAAGTTATTACTTTCTCCCTTGCGGACATTAAAGTTCAACTCCCTCTCCTGTAGTGTTTTGCAGCATTAAGTAAGGTTCAGGGATCACTCGAAGAATTACAGGCTTCTCCACAGAAATACAGGTTCCTGCAAGCAGCCATAGGTGCATCATCAAACAGGGAGAGCAATTTGTGAGATATTCGTGTCCTACACAGCTCAGACGAGCAAAGGGGTACTGCTATCTGCTATTGACACGGCATAAACTGTATTGAACAAAGTCGCCTTTCATGGGAATTATAAGAGAAATTGATTTACAAGATGCGGTTCAAAAGTAAAAGATGGGGCAACAAGAGACAGGTCAAATTCTTATCATGCCACCCATAATTTTGCAGTTTAATTGCATCAAGTAAGTAACACACGGTGTGTTCGTGTAGTGCTTTGTTTGGTGTCTGTCAGTCAACAGAGACTTTGCGTTTTGATGCTTAAAAGGTCATAAAGTGAAACGTTCACTTTGCTTTATTTATTATTATTATTATTGATTGATTTATATTGTACCTTTCATATGCATAATGGTGCTCTACACCAAATAAATCAAGGAGTGTAAAACCTTCATTACAGCAAATAAGAATGAGAGCAGACAGAACCTGAAATGCCAATAAAATGCAAAAGCGGTTGGTAAACAAGTGTGGAGTTTATCTGATTTTTATAAATTTGTCTGGAATTGGCTGTATGGTTTATCGTGGTGTCAAATATCTCACCAGCTAAGTTCCTAATAAGAAAATACAACTTATCAGGAAACAGAGAGATGGAAGTGGTGGGAAATGCAAATACTTCAGAGCAGTTACAATGCTGCTTACAGAATGGAATACGGATTGAGTCTGGAAACAACACTAAGAAAATATGTAAGATCTGAAATTCCTTAAAAACCACTGCAAAATTTATTATCAAGAAATACCAAATACAAAAAAAGTCTGCTACCACTCAGATCTCATTCCCACTATACAAGTCCCTGCCCCTGTAAGCTATAGAATGGCCTTTGCCACGAGCTTGAAATTAAACACATAGTTTATAGAATCACTGCTAAGTATTACATGTGAAAAATAAAATAAAATAAAATTATGAAAAGCTCCAAATATATTGCACGAAATTTTTTTTTTTTTTACAATTCATTTTCGGCCATCTAAAATCACCTCCATTTGTTTCAGTAGAACAGGATTTTGACCTTAAAGAGCTTAAAGAGTTACAGGCCCTGGCTGTGCTTTAAAGCAGTACAGGAAATCACAGGCACAGATATGGTACTTGACCTTTAGTGGTGCAATGAAACCACTAAAATATATGTTAGGCTGCAAAATGCTGAGATCTTCTACTGTGAAACAAAACAGATATTGATTTTTCCTATACACCTTTTAGTAGGACAGTAAGTCAAACATAGTTGGTGCCAGATGATTCTGGTTTGTTGAGATATCATGCAATGTGTTCTGTAAAAGTCAAGAGTAGTGGGATTTTAGTGCTTTTGCAGCTTGGTTTTCTGAATTAAATAAACCAAAACTGAGAGTTAAAGAATTGTGTCAGCAATATCTCCTTATACCTTACACAAAGTAAAGTTCTGTAGAAGGTCAGGCTCAACACGTGAGGGGATGAAACTGCTGAAAGGATACAGGAGAACATTGGAGTGAACACACTTGGATTTCTGAGTCAGCCACTAGGCAGAAACCAAAGGAAGACTTACAAAGATCCCTGTCTAGAGGAGACTATACCTCATCAGAAAAAAAAAAAAAAAAAAAAAAAAAAAAAATCACCACATATCAGTCTGGAAAAGACTTAAGGATTTGCGCATCAATAGTTTTTTCAGTTATTTAAACCAGCTCACCCTCAAATGGAAGTACAGCAACCCACATATGACTCTTTAAGAACAAATGCCTCTTAAGAAGCTTTTAGAGGTAAGGCCTGATGACAACAAACTAATATCAGTTCTGACGCATTAAGTTTTAGCTTTCATGTTTTTCAGATTCTGTGCTGCCTAGGGATGTAGATCTGAGCCTCATATTAAGTGCAAGTCAGCTCTCTTCACAGAGTGGGGGGACAAAACAAATCCTTTTCCTGCTGGAGACCAAGAACAACCTTCAGGCCCAAAAGCACAAACAACGGTGGCCTGAAGGGAGGAACAAGAAGGATGGCATCTCACAACCTGAAGCTGTAATTGGACAATTAAAAATTAAATCCTAATATGCAAATGGACCAAAACTTATAAAAATGTAAGACCTTGTGACCCATCAGCCATTTTGTGACCATTCTTAGTCCACCTTGGGTGTAGCCCTGGTCAGGCTCACGTCCTGCCCGAGGTGGATCCTGGAGACCTTTCAATAAACACCTGCTTTATTCTCTACCTCTGTCCAGTCTGTGTTTCAAGACATCAGTTTCATATCACACATACATTTCAGCATTTCTGCACCCCCGAGCATGGTGTGGATTTTTACTGACAAATCTGTGAATAAGGGCAGATTAGTTTCTGTGACTTTGCATATTAATCTTCAAAGATGCATCTCCCACCTCTCATGGCAGCCCCAGGAGTCTGAAGGCACACAATACTCTCTAGTACATCCTTTATGCTCTGCTGCTGCAAGATCCTACCTCGGATACAAAGACCTCAGTGACTTTTCCTACCAGATGAAGTGGAAATGCACATGAGGTCACAGAGTCCTCAATGAAGACAGCAGAACCTGTCATATTAAAACCGGTTTTCGATCTATTTGTAATGAAAATCCACTGACAATAGGTTTCCAACTCTTAGTGACCCTTCATAGATCACTTACATGGCCTAAAGGTGCTTGTGTACTTGTCTGGGACCAGCCACTGTTTCTCCACACGTGTTTGGTACCAGCCTTCTCCAAAGGTGCATCCATCCAGCTCCAAACTCAGCTACCCACACTGCCCACTTGGAATGCCTGAGCACCCGGCGCAGAGGAGATCCCTAACCCCAGTCTGCTTTGTAAAAGTACCTACAGCCCTGCTGCCTTCAAGCCCTTGAGCTGCTGCTTCTCCTCCACTTCAATTCAAAAATCTAGTCCTGTAGCTCTGCCAATGCCATGTGAGTGTCAATCCCAGCAGAAAGGCCGCACGCCAGCAAGAGCAGCAGTCCTCGGCTGGGATTCCAACTGGAATTCCAACAGGAATTCGTGCACAGCAAGCACAGAACGTCAGCACTGCTGAACATTATTAGTAACTGCAGCTGGGTCCCGCTCAGCTAAATCTGCCTCATCTACAAATGACCACCAGAACGTGAAAAAAAAAAAAACTGAGGAATTGCCATACCTTAAGTGAAAAAATATGATCGAGTAAATCCCGAGCACAAGACTTTGTGCCTAATTAGTTAAATCCCCTTAAGACAGTAAAAAAAAAAAAAAAAGAAAAGAAAAAATAACTAAAAAGGCTTCCAGTAATTTGTAATAAGATGCTTAGATAATGTACTCACTATCAGGGGAAGTTTTAAGTTTCACTGCAGTCCATTTTCTAACATCTTGGCAAAGACCTTTTTCTCCCTCTCATGCTAAAGACCTCCCATTGACGCTGTAACTTTAGCCTGGGAGCAGCTGGTGACTATTTCTGATGAATGGCAGGTGAGAGAGTTTTTCAGGCTGCAACAGGCACGCTAAACTGAATTCTCCATCCTCCTTTCCTTCATTTAGCAGCTTTAGAGAAGCCTAAGACAAGGCGGTGTGGGAAAGTTAAGTGGTTACCTTGCACAAGCAGACTTTACAAGGGGGAAGCACAAAGAGGGAAAGCGCTGTGGGAAGGAGCTGTTTGTCCTTTGGCTCCAGCATCAAGATATTCCTGCCCTACACAGAACTAAGGCTAATATGAGGCCAGAAGAGTACCTGAGTAAACAGACGAAAAGAAATATCTTTTGGGGCTGACCCAGAATGAAATGGGTTTTCTTCATAAAACAAAAAATCAAAATCAGTTGAAGGGACTAATTCAAACATTAGCATTTCTCTCTGTGTCTGATTTCCTCATTTTAATTCTATCTTGGCCTTTTAAATATTTAAAGTGCTACATTTACATGTATTTTGGATTTGAGGCTTTATTTCATAACAGGGAATTTAAAAGACTGGGGTTTCTAGAGCAATTTCTGAAATATTATAATTCATTATATATAATATTTTATATATATATAATATCACATTCATAACGTCATTTATATTTATTATAAATATATTTCTATTTAATTATTATATCTATTTATTATATATATAATGATTATTTCTTCTCATCTGTTTCATCTACCAGCATGAGATGTGTGAGAGAACCTGTGTCAAATTTTATATCCAAACCTTTCATCAATGGGTAGATTTAAAGCACGGAAGTTTAAAGTGCAGCTGGGTAACGCTGTAAAGATGCTAATCAAAGATGCCTCAGCTGACAGTGGTTGTCATGGACTTTAAGCACCCTGTGACTAGAATCTGTCTGCAGAATGAAATGTTTTGATGGGCTGTCTGAGGACTGACTGCTCAGTCTATCATTTCAGGTACGCCAAAGCTCCTCCTGATTTCTGTTCATGAAGAATGTGAATGCCAAAAATGCTAAGTAGCCTCAGCTGACTCAGATGCTACAGAAATCAAGAGCATTCGGAAACAACCAGGACTGCCATCCCTTCCTCCCCTCCTTTTTTTCTTTTTTTTTTAAAGTCCACCAAAACAATTTTTTGCATTGCCTCAGCTTTTCTTTTCGTACCAAGTTCCAGCAATGAAGCTGCTTTATTAAACTGACATTTTGCAAGTAGTTAGTCCTGAAAATTGACTAAGCCCTTTTGGTATTAAAAAAAAAAAAAAAAAAAAAATCATTCTAGAGGAAGCAGAAATATTAAATGAAACAAAACATAAAAAAGCTAATGGAACAGCAGGAAATCTGATTAATTTCTTTTTTTTTTTTTTTTCCACTGAGCAATGCTGATGAAGCAAGATAGCAATTTTTTTCAGCAATGAGGTAATTTATTTGGCAAAAATAGAAACTACCTGAATCTCAGCTGAAAATCTAAACCGTGTTTTAGCTGAAGTTCAGCAATATTATGTAAGTTCACTTGAACTGTGTTTTCATATCCCACTCTCATAAAGACAGATTGGAATCCTTTCTAAACTAGGACCAGCCAAGAGGTGGATGGGAAACTTGAAGAACAGCAGGAACAGCGTGGACCTGAAGCAAAGAGGGTGATTCATTTGGAAGGAGATGTTTTGTGAGAAATCAGCATTCCAACCTAGCTACCTGGCAGTTTGGGGCAATTAGTTTGGGTGTTGGAAACTGGAGCCATGTTACCAGTCACATTAATTCATTTTGTTACTCTCTCTCTTTAGTTAGCTAAGCTCACCATGACAATCAAAGCCTCTAAGGAAATTTGGAAGCGGGATTTAAAAAGAGCCTTTCAAGGCAAATATTAGGTATGTATAGTATAAGGATAAACCACCTAATTACATTTGTAGGAAAGCTGGAAACGTAGTGCACGCAGATTCATTTAAACAGTTTGAAGATCTTTCTTCTCTATCCTTTCTGCAGTTTTATGAAAAAAACCCTGTGTAGCTGCACACTTGAAGCTGTCAGGTACTCCACATATCCTGCACACATGGCAGCGTGCTTTTTTCCTCTAAATGCACCACGCTGAACTGTATGCACCTCAATGAAGTGCCTAAATCAGACAAGCAATTCTAAAAAACAATTCATTGCACACAAAAGTTAAGCTGCCTGCCTCTGTTTATCTCTACTGATCCTACAGGGAGGCTACAGAAACTAAAATCATGTGTAAAACCTTATTTAAATCCTTGTATTTTGAAGGGATGAAAGCAGGATTTACGTGTGTATTATTTTGTTGATTCAAATACAAATCTGTTTTGGCAAACCTCCTACTGCCATGAATTTTTTGTGAATTCTAACAATTTCAGAATATTAGTTCATCTGATAATGGGTTAACTCTTGCCAGTTACTGCAAGAATTTGGTTTTGTTTCTGCAGCAAAAAAAAAGGTACATTTTTCATTATACTGCTTTCCAATGCCTTTGAAGAAGTCCCAACTCTTGTTGCTGCCTACTAAAGTGAAGTTCCTGCTCTGAGCAGAAATACATCAGGCCGTGACTAGCTTGCATTTCATTCTCAGGACAGAAAGAACGTGATGGTTGTGAACTGAAAATGAGATTATATCAAACGGAGCAAAAAGTACATGTGGTTGCAAACCAACCAATTCAGAGATTTTCTGCACACTAGCTATTACTACAGATGACTCTTTCACCTTATAAACTGTGTTTTCATTACGTTTCTGATAAAGGTACATTAGGAAAAGGACTGTTTCCTTGCCCTTTGAGAGGATTTTACCAGTTGGGTCGTGCGGCACCCTCACGTGAATTCCAACAAGGAGCAGATCTAATACAGAAATCTGTAGGAAGATACTCTACTCTAGGTGCCTTTTGTTCTTCGTATCGTAGTAATTAAAACAAACAAAACTAAACAAAATCTGGTCTTCTTTGTTCTGCGGCCTGATACAGCCCCAAATCCTTAATCTCTCCAAGTGCCCAGCCTAGCCCAGTTTCTATAATACCATCCTACATTGCAGTCCCTGTCCACATCCCAGAATGCACGCTAATCTGGGAACTCTTGATTTAATACATGTTGCCACACTGCCCTTGACCTCAGAAGGACTTTGAAGTTTTCTGGCTGGAGATGAAAGTTACAGTATGTGTGGCAGGGCTGGGCTGTAGAGTAAGAAAGAATTGCTAACTCAACAACTTGTTAAAACACACATTTCCAGGACTTTTTTTTTTTTTTTTTTAAAGACTAATAAACACACTATTTCCAGGATTTCAGTCCTCTTGTTCGGATTGATTAGATGAGAGATGAATTTGAACAGACAGATAGATTAAATCAAGAGTTATGGGTAAATTATTTCCAGCCCTCCAAATCTGGCCTGATGGTATCCATTTCCTAGCTCTCCTTAAGGATTTCTGCTGGAGTGTAGCCTATAAAGCTTCCATCCTGGTGCACATCAGCAGGTTATGAGGGGCAATTAGATGCAACCCGAAGATACCTTCCAGAGGAGGGCTTTACTCTTTGGAAGCCCTAAGAGGAGACCAGATTCGGAAGGTACTTGCTGGCAACGTTACTCTTTCGGAAGAATAAAGAACTTGCACAGGCGTTTGATATAGTGTGACCAAATCTGTGTGAAAAGCAAGAGGGATGAAACCCCCTTGGGATTACTGTTTGCCTCCCTGTCACATGTTCATGCTGTTTGGTCCCAAGGCAGACATCTGTTGGACAGCTTAGCCGTGTTGTAAAAAGGCCAGATGTAATTAAAACACGTACTTGTTTCTTGCCAGTCAAAAGAAACTGAAAGAGAGGGCTCCAAACCAGAACACCAGATCACAGTTTTCTCTTTCTCATAAAGGATCACATTTTCAAGAGGAGAAGACTCATTCTTCAAATTGCTGCATAGGCAGGCAGGCCTTTAGCAGCAATAAATCCTTGCAGATCTCTTTTTGAACTTCTAAAAAGGCACTGCAGTTTCTCACCAGCAAAAAGCAGGATCAGCTCTTGGTATCTCTCTGTGCATAATGAATACTAAATTTACAAGGACAAATAAGGAGACAGGATTTTATCACGTGAGATCCATGGATAAATCAAGTGTCATGCTTGACACGGAGTATCTAATATTGAATTAATGGTACTGTAGAATGGTTTGGACTAAAAGGGACATTAAAGCTCATCTCATTCCAACCCCCTCCCATGGCCAGGTTGTTCAAGGCCCCATCCAACCTGGCCTTGAACATTTCCAGGGATGAAGCATCCAAAGCTTCTCTGGAAAATACGTTCCTGTACCTCACCACCCTCCCAGTTGAGAATTTCTTTCCAATATCTAATCTAAACCTGCCCTGTTTCAGTTTAAAACCACTCCCCCTTTAAAGTCACCCCATGCCCTTGTCAAAAGCCCCTTTACAGTACTCTCAAAGCCACTTTAGACACTGCAAGGGGCTCTAAGGTCCCCCTGGAGCCTTCTCCAGGCTGGACAACCACAACTCTCTCTGTTTTCATAGGAGAGGTGCTCTGACTTTGGACAAAAAGGAGTCAAGTAGTCACACACCAAAAAGAAAAGGACTTGAGTCAATATTGTGAAACAAAGAACTTGTAAAAGTTAAAGCAAACAAACAAACAAACCAGCATAATCTGGTTTATTTATGTCCAGGTGGGATAAACTATAGGGATAAACCAACATCTGAGAGATTCAGGTCAGACGCCAGCAGGAAGTTTCTAATTCTAAGAGAGCACAATTGAATTAGATTGCCTGGGAAAAGGCAGCATGTGATAAAATTTTCAGCACCAGGCACTTGCAACAGGTTCAACAAACACCTATACAGAAAGATGAAATCAACCCTACTCTGGGCAGAGGACTAGATGACTTGGTCTAGTCATCTGGGTGACTTTTACCGCAAAGATCCTAAACTCTGTGATGAATCAAAACTCTTGTTTTGCCTGTACCTCCCGGTTCTGTGACAATTGCAAACCCTTTTCCAGCTAATTAGTATCTTGGGATTACAACAAAAGGAACGCAGCATTACCAGAAGATTTTAGCACACTTGAAGGAACAAAACACTGCTAAATTGCCAAGTAAGAGAAGTAGAATGTCATCTTAAGGACTCACCTAGCAAACCGAAAACTCAGCAAACTCCGAGTTAAGCAAAATCATTTAGCCATCTTGCTGAAGTGTTTTATGGTTTGTGGTATTCAGACACAGGAAACACCAGGAAAAGGAGCAGCACGCAACCTTCCTCCCATCCTTAGTGAATTGTTTTTTAAACTACTATTATTTACTGCAACGATGTCTCAGAAATACTTCACTAAAACAGATTCACATTGTCACAGGTTTACAGAGCATTTGCAAAACATATTATCTGTACCTGGAGTATTTGAAGACATATGGACTATTAGTAGGATTCTCCACGTTGTGATGCTGGAATCACTCCTTTGAATTAAGTATCTGTGATGCCTTAAGCTTTAGCTTTCATGTTTTTCAGACTCTGTGCTGCCCAGAGGTGCAGTTCTGAGCTCACATTCAGTGTCACTCAGCTCTCTTCACAGAGCTGGGAGACAGAACAAATCCTTTTCCTGATGAAGAACAATGACAACTTTCAGCCCCAAAAGCACAAACAATGGTGGCTGGAGGGAGGAACAAGAAGGATGGGACCTCACAGCCTGGAGCTGTCATTGGACAATTAAACCCCAATATGCAAATAGACCAAAACTTTTAAAAATGTAAGACTTTGTGACCCATCAGCCATTTTGTGACCATTCTTAGTCCAACTTGGGTGTAAGCCCTGGTCAGGCTCTTGTCCTGCCCTGCCCCAAGTGGATCCTGAAAGCCTTTCAATAAATATCTACTTTATTCTCTAGCTCTGTCCAGTCTCTGTTTCAGGCCAGCCTTCCCAAGACATCACCAGGACTAAACCCATCCTTTTCTGGGGCCCAAGAAAATACTGAGTATAGGTTAACACCCCCAGTGCCTTTTATTTTCACAATTTATTTCTGAAATTCTATTCTCAACACATCCTTGGTCAGAACTCCTTATTGCTGGAAATCACTCTGAATTCACTATTTTACCTAGTGTTTCCTATTAATTAGCTCCAGGCACCTTCCTGCTTAGGACCTTACATGGACTTGAGCTGGTTTTTGAGGGTCTCTGCACTGGCCAGGCAAAAGAGACAGCACAAATTTAGGCCACGTGGATGTGGCTGCTTTCTGCTGAGCAGCTCACGCTCACATAATTACAGAGGTGAAGGCCCTTTCACAGACACACACGTGTTCAGTGGCTATGGACAGAAGTCCTACCCGTGTAAGTGGATTAAATGATATGGTTTAAATTACAAGCAGGACCAGCTACTGGTGGCTTCCTTTTACTGTTCCTGCTCTGTTCACCATACAAGTGCTGACAGATTGTTTGATGAAATTTTCAAGTTCAAGGGATGAACAAAAGCAAATATTAAACCAAGAGAAAAGGAACTGTTTTCATGCTGCTCTTTCATACTTCAAAAAAGTGGTACTTCTGTTTCCTCCTTCCCTCATGGTTAAATATGTCTTAGGTCATTCAGAGGTGGTCAAATAACCTTGAAGCACTAGTGAACTGATCCAAAAAGTAATTTTTCACACCTAATTAATAGGAATGCTTAAGAAGGGGAGAGGTTGGGGATTTTTGGGGGGTGTTTTTTTGGGGGGAGGATTATTAAAAGCAGATGTGTTGGATGAGAGATGGGCTTAGAGTCACTGCAGGAGGACATACTTCATCCACATGAGCCATCAAAAACTCCAGTATGTTAAGTCTAGGCTGCTTATCAGAGCTGCCTATAGCCAGCAGAGAGGGATAACTATCTTTAGTGCATGATTCAGCCCATCCTAAAATAACTGTCAAGGACAATATAGGTTTATCATTCTATGGAAATTATGATTTTTCTCCCACCAACTACAGAGAAAAAAAGACAATTAATTCCTAGGTGTTTAATTTGTATTAGATGAGGAAAATCTCCCTAGAAACTCAAAAGTCAACCTCAAATATAAGTCAATTTTCTGAATAGGATCTCTTATTTTTTCTTTCAAGGCTGCCAGGTTAACCTTGCACTAATTTCTTCCATAAGATTTTTTATGCTACAGGTCCAGAAACTGAACAGCCAACCAAAATATTTTTGTCATTTTTTTCAGCTCTTCTAAAAATTTGCAGGATGCCTCTGACAAATTTTTATTTTGATTGTTTCCTAGTTTTAGGAAGGGAGGCATGAACCACACCACAAATTTTAATCAAACATCTCCTGAGGTTTTTTAGGCTCAACCACCAAATTAGCTGTGGATAATTAAGCTTGAGCACTTATCCCAAGTCATATTGTGACACCAAACCTGCTTTTGTCAAGGTGCAAATCCTCGCATTCCTCCATTATTAAGTTATGAAGTGTTTTTTTTTTTTTTTTTTTTTTTTTTACAAAGAAGCTATTTAGTTGCTTAGGTTTTGGTGGTTTTCTCATCCAGTTTGCCTTATTTTGTCAGACAACATATTCGGCATGATATTTTTACATCACCAGATTTCTCACTGACCAAACCTACTATTCTGTACTTTCTAGTAACATATGTGCTTCCCTATAGTACATTTCTATCATTTGCCCAAGAATTCTCATCTGGATGGGCACCTCTGAATTCAGAATTCCACACAAATTGCAGGAAGAAACAACTGATCTAAAGGGGTAGTTATGGTTAAGTGGCAAATTTCATACTTTGCCAGACTAATGGAAGGAGAAAACACGAAGTTATCCTCATTGCTCTAGGTGGCCAATTTGCTGCCACCTAAAAAATGTTAACAGTGCAGCACAAGGCATTTTGCCAAGAACTGCTATTTCAAGCTTTAAAACTCAGAAACCCTTACGACATTTTAGAGATTTGGGCTTTCAAAATTGATTTTTGTATTTTATTTGTCTGGATGCAGGGTGATGAAAGATCTAATAATGTCTCCATGGCCTCAGTCTACCACACTTCACAGCAAAATGCATCAGCACTGCATTTTCATGGTAAACAACCAAAACTTTTTATGGGCTTTATGACACCATGATAGAAATGTAGATTTGGGTATAAAATTTAAGATCTTATACAGCTTATAAACAAACATATTATTCTTTCATAAGACTAAAGTTTTCAGCCAATCTTCATATTCTTTTTAGAATTAGTTTCATCTCACTGCCCTTTCCATTCAGTCCCTTCTCAGATACGACTGCAACTTTTGGAAAGGATGGTAACCTGCACTAAATACAGATCACAGTATGAGATCTTAACAAAAGAACTAAGAAATCCATCATCATCTCCTTAAGCTTTTATTCTGCATTCAGGCTCTTAATCCTGGCATTCCTGTGGCTTCTCTAAATGCTTCTCCAAAACATCGGAACGTTTCCAAGAATAAGTCTCCATTCTTCCCCCACCCTGGCACACTACAGCAACCCCATTCCTCTCTAGTGTGCATAGGACAATCTGGTAAGTCAGTTTCTAAATCAATTACATCAGCCATAAAATATGCCTTTTTCTCAGCTACAAACTGGGTACAAATTGCTTTACTGATATGTGTTATGTAGATAAATATTTCAAATCAGATACCAAAGGCTCAGCTACCTGACCTATGAAAACAAGCCTTGTCATTCCTACTTCTCAAAAGTAGTTCAATCCAAAAATAGTATAGCAGCCAATAATTCTTCCTGGATTATGCTACAGAAGACCATTTTGATTTATACATTACCATCATTATTTACACTGAAGGAAATTAAAATATGGACAAGTAATTAGCACTGAGACAAACAACACTGAAGTGAAGAAAAGACCTAAGCCCTGTTTAGTCCATAATCTTTAAATAATTGGTTGCACTCCTTCAGTTAAATCACACAGAAAAGCTTTTAAGACTGAGGCAGACAATCCCATTTTAATAGGTAACAAAATCTTCCGAACTTTGTAGTTCATTTATTGCCAGCTAACAAGATTTTTAGATTTTCATACATCCAAAATCTGTGGTCGCTCAGTTCTCCTATAAACGTACAAAAGTTGGAATTGTCTCTACTCTCATTCTCTACACCCTTTCCATAATAGAAAGTGAGTGGATAGTTCATTCCATCCTACAAGAAGTCCTGAAGAAGGAATGCACCTTCTGGCTGTTCTTATTTTTTTCCATTAGCTGAGGAGTGAACCAACACTTCCATAGAGCAGACTTGGACACACAGTTGTAAAAGGCTAAAGTCCAGTAAAACAAGCCTGTGCAAATCTAGGAGGATGAGCCTACGTTCTCAAGGAATGGTCTCATTCACCCTTGTTGAGTATAAATCCTTCATGTAACTCTGAAAAGAAAAAGAAATCATGATACCAGATTCAGGGGTCACGTTTCAAGGACAATGAGGAATTTCTAGAGATGCCAGAGAATGGAACACTTGCACTGTGAGTGATTTAGTGACTTAAATTTGTTTCCACTTTGAAAAATGCCTCATCTATTTTTGCCTGTCATATTAAAAATCCCTTACTCCACAAACCTTGAAACAGGTGGGTTGCTCAGGCTTGCTCTTATCACAGTCTGGAGTAGGAAGGAGAAAAGATTATTGGATTCCATACCAAAAAGTATAATGAAAGGAGAGATGACAGCAGGGAATTTCACTCTTGGCTTCCCAAACTTTGGGAAGTGGCTCCTGCTACTTTCTAAAAAACCCAAGGAAGACTCAAATGTATGGTAAGGTCTTCTCACTACCACTATGCAGAGTATCTGTGTTGAGATTTATACCAGATGGATGAGCGGTTTCACAGAATCACAGAAAGATTTGGGTTGGAACTGATCTTAAAGCCCATCTAGTTCCAAACCCCACCACAGGCAGGGATACCTTTCACTATCCCAGGTTGCTCAGAGCCCCATCCAGCCTGGCCTTGGACACTTCCAGTGCATCCACATCTTCTCTGGACAACCTGTGCCAGGGCCTCACCACCCTCAGAGGGAAGAATTCCTTCTGAATATCAGGATTCCTTCTGAATATCCAATCTAAGCCTGCTCTATAAGTTTAGGTTACCATCTGCAGTTTAGGGACTGCAGAAATCTTGTAGCAGAGTTAAGTGTTCAGACTGAATTTAAGAGTAAGCTGAACTGTGTTTTGTTCAAAAATATATAGGTTTTGCCACCAAAAAATGGCCTCCTGGCAATGGTTTTGGTTCTGAACACTGAGTTGTAGCAGTTATAGTATCTGGTCTCCATCCTTGCAAAGTGCCTTGAAAGGCAGAGTAAAGAAAGTTTAGGAGGTTTTTTTGTTTGGGTTTTTTTTTTTGCAGTCAGCCTAGAGACATGGAATGAACAGGTTTCTGGCCTATGCAAAGTGGCTTCCCACAGGATTTAAAATAATGAGAAACATGGATCTCAGTGTAAATAAATTTGTGCATATCTAGAGCTGTTCCTGGTATGTGACAAATACACATCACTCACATTTACTTCGAGGAGTGAAAGTGTACCTTTCCATCATAGTAAATTTTTTCTTGTACTGTCCCAGAAGAAGTACTTATCTTTGACTAGCTATGTAAAAATAAAAATAAATTACTCTGTCAATAATTTATATTGATCAATTTCAAATACGTACTAAAATGCAAGACCTGTAATCTTACACACCTCAAGAGAGAAAGAGGAGCTAAAAAGTTTCACCTCTTATACAGAAACTAATTTCTTTAGAGTGCAAAAATGCTCTGGCAAAACAGAATATTCCTCACCAGATGGCTTCTTTTAAAATGAAGTATTTAAAAAACAGAAGTACCATATGAAAAAAACCAAACCAAAACATTAAAATAACCCATCCAGGGATGACCTCAGTTTCAGCTCCATAATGAAGTACATATTCAATATTGCTGCCCAATTCTATTATGCATACAGTCTTCAGAGAGAGAACTAGGCTGTCTTAACTATCATTTCTCTAGCTTTACGACCCATGTTGTCCATGAAATAGTCTCTAAGTCAGTAAATTATATAAAAATCTCAATTCTTATTTACCTATTTATATTTTCTTAAAGATTTTTCCCTTGTTCCCAAAGTGCCGTGTCAGTGGTGACCCCTTGATTTCCACAGTGGGGTTGTGCCTTTCTCTCGGTTTTTTTCTCCGAGATTCAGGTGGTTTTAGAGTCTTTTTGCCTTCTACAAAGCTCTGAGCCAAACGCAAGAAAGAGTCGGAGTTTTCAGGTTCTGATTTTTCAAGGCTGTGCGCTTTGTTTATTGTTTCTTATCTTACAAATTTTCTCAGTGCCCAGCAAAGGTCTGTGCAGCTGCTCGGGCATCTGGTGACTCCTCCTTTCACTGGGCTGTCGCTATCTTTTATACTTATTGTTACGTGTTCTTTATTTATCATTATTTGCCAATACTTATCACTTATACTAAACAGGTCATCTCTACTTTGACCCAATCTCTTTAAACTACTTTGTGCCACCGTCATTGCTGAAAATGGAGTGAGGGGAGAAGAAAGAAGAAGCAGGAGACAACACCCCAAATCCTTCATCTTGCTCCCAATCACTTTGATACTAAAAACCCAAATCTACTGTTTTCTCACCCTGTGATAAGCTAAACTACTATTTTTCACACTCTTGTGGCTTGCAATCCTTCCCGCAGTGCAGGAAGCCTTTCCCATGGACTGGGATCAAAGCCAGTGTCCCTCTGGGCTCTGGGCCAGGGTCCCAGACCCCCCTGTCCAGGTCTCTGACCCTCCAGGGCAGCCAAAGGAATGCCCTGGACTCCAACACCTTTCCTAGCCCTTGTGACACCCTGTGTGCCCAGAGATACCTTCATGAGAGCAGCATGAATAGAACAGCGCAGAACGAATCCTTTTGTACCCACAGGGTAGATATAACCCATACCCAGCAACTTCCAACCTGCCCTTTCCTCTCTTCCACACTCATGCCTGGGGTTTCTGACCCCACACACTGCTGCCCTGCTCTGAGGCCATCCCTGCCTGCTCCACTGCCTTTGCAGCATGCTCTGGGATTTAGCCCCAACACTGGCTGGATTGAGGCACAGGAGCAAAGACAAACCCAAATAAAACTGGATTTTGTTCCTAAAATCCATGTTCATCCCCATTGCCTACCACAGAGGAGCAGCTGCAGAATCCCAGGGTTTTACAGCACAAGAGAACAGCGTAGCCTGGACCCATCACTTCATGTACACACACGAAACAAGAGCTCTGCAAAGCTTAAAGCATTTTGTACAAACCACTAGAAAAGCCCTGCTCGTGTCCTCATCTACCATCCTCTGCCCGTTCCAGCCACAGGTCGCTGCTGTTTTTTTTTCAATGATTTAACTCCAAACATCTAAAAGAAAGAACATTTCAATACGTTTTACTGGCAGATAAGAAATTACCTGGATATCAGGAGCTATTGAATTCAGCTTTAATAGTATCAATAAACATTTCTGATTAAATTATGAAATTGATTTTATCATTTTGACCACTGTGTTTTTACATCAATATCATCATATGACAGCAAATGTAGTTACCGCTTCCTTATTGATTTTAAACATAGCGCTCCAAAGTACTCATTTGACTATATTACAAAATCAAACTTGATTTCCTACAGTACTGCAGTAACTTTTGGCCATGTCTTGATATGAAGAACCAATAACAAATGAATTTTCAAATTATTAAAAGGCATGCTCTGTTCTCAGAAGCAGAGGCACAGCTCTGCACCAGCTTCAAGGCAAGTTTCAGGAGTTAGAGATGTTGTTCTTCTTTTATGTCAAATAATAATCCCTCATGTTCCTCTTGATGAGCCATCTATCAGGTTTCTAGTGAACAATCTAAACACTATTTATTAACGAGAAGGAACAAAGTTCTATTTATAATGCTCGTTCAAGCAATCCAACAAAAACTCAGAGTTTCTGTAGCTTGGGAGCATTACTCTTGATCTCACCCTCCCCTCTGTCAGGATAATAGCTGTGTGTTGGGCCACTCCATCTCCCCATAAGGTTTAATGTTCTGTTAAGAGAATGCATAATTCAAAAGGACCAGTGTTTCTCTGGTACATGTATAATAGTAAATCAAAGGTGTAATGTGCTGGATATTTATGTCTCAGGGTTAAGAACAAGTCTGATCAGATTAAAGAAATTTCAGTACTGGGCTTTTTGGCTGCTGTAAATTTCTGAAGGCTCTCCCATGTCTGAACCTTTCCAGGCTGAAGAACTATGAAGCATCTCTACTGACATAAACTTCCTTCATGGAAGAGGAGCAGTGAGTTGAGACTCTAAGCTGTTTTTTCAGATTGCGCTTTCGTAACGAATCTGTGGATCTGCTGATACGTTACCCAAAGTTGTCTCTTCCAAACATACATGTTTCCCTCCTCCCCAGCTGTAGGGGCATCCAAATGTAACTAGTCCCTCCTGGTTTTGTGGACTCAGGGAAAAGGGTCAGCTGGAACTTATGCTCTTATCCCTCTTGCAAGATTATTCCCTAATATTCATGAGAATATTTAAGCCACTGACAAGTATTTGCCTTGACAAGCTGTGGAGAACTCGATACACTCTCCTCTGTCTCAAGATAAACTATTCCCTGAAACAAGACATCAGCAGAGGACAGAATCTTGTTTCACCTTGCTTTGATTAAAACGAAACAAACAAACTAAATAAATAAATAAATAAATAAAATTGGTAAGCTGCCAAAAAAACATTCAAAATTTGATGCCTGTGGGAATGAGTGATTTATATAATACTGGTTAAACCGATCACAGCTCCAAGTGATGGCTCTAGCTCCTGTAGTGCTGCTGTACCAAAGCCAGGACACACTGCACACCACACCTTACACTACGGGCTGCTGGTGGCATGGGGGTATCGCTGTTTCGTTCATTTGGTTTATGCCAACATTGTTTTTATTTTCTATCCAATGCTGTGCAAAATTTCATGATCTGTGGTCAGCAGAAAATGCTTCAGGAGGTTATCCATCAGAGCTGGGGTATGGCAAACCCAGGATTTGAGCATGCTGGAGTTTGCTGCCCCTTGTGACAGATTTGTGTCTGTCATTTCAGCTCTGAGCCCTTTTGCCAGAACAGCTTCTCCAAATCTTTCAAACACCAAGTCTCTTATTCATCTGACTTTGTCTCAGAAATCCTTTTTTTGCTTTCTGCCACTAATTACCCTTCCAAAACTACACCTTTACCTTGCAACAACTCTGACTTCACTCAGGATTCTGTTTGGTAAAACTACTGTATATCCACTGACACTTTGGACAGGAAAAAAAGGCAAACAGCTCTGCTGGAGTCAGTAAAGCCTGTTGATTTATCACCTGTTCAAGGTGTAGCCTCAGCTGCAGGTCCCTGTGTCTTCACCAGGCCACCTGCATCCTGCACTGGAGCTCTTAGGTCAACACCCTAAGACCCAAAAATCTCCTTGAGGACTCCTGATCTTACACAAGGCAGTGAGAACTTTCCCAGCACAGCCCAGCAAAAGGGAGTTAAGGTTGCTCAAGGTACAGGGAGCAATTCAACGCCAACGTCACTACAAGTGAAAAAAAGCAATGGACTACACAGAAATGAAAAACCAAACCAAATCAAACCCAAAACAAAACAAAACACAAACCACGAACAAAAACAAAAAAACCAACCCCACACAACTCTGAAGCATCTATGGTGGCTTTTCAGCCTTCTTTGGGAATTATAAAAAAAACAAGTGAGTGCTTCCCACCAGCTTCGGAAACACTTTGTCTTATGCAGGCTCTTCAAAACTCACTCCCTTTAAAATTTAACATTTATTCTTACAAGTAGTTTCACTGATGAGACATGGAAGTGTGGGTTTCCTTGCTCTACAGAAGCAATCAGCTGGGGTGAGTCATCTCACCTCATCTTAGCTAACTAAAAGTTCACAGCATCTCATCTCAGGTAGTTATGTGTGCTCCAAAGGTTAGAGAAATTTCTTCAGAACATAAATCATCCTATACACAAGGGACTGCATTAGGAGGATGAATCACCGAAGAAAGAAGAAACTTCAGTGACTTACTTAAACTGAAAATTAATCTCTACGTGGGTAAAATCAAGAGAAAGAATAATTTTCCTTATTTAAAAAAAAAAAAAAAAAAATTAAGCTTGCAGCAGAGTAGAAAGGAATTTTTTTTCTCTTCAGTCTCACATTGATACCTGAACCATCACAACATTTATTCTTTGCTGTGCTGCCACCCTGCTTTGGCAGCTAATCAGTCAGCATTTATCACCACAGGAATGATTCCAAGGGTTCTCTGGGCAAAGTGATAAAATTGGCAATTTCAACTCAGATTTGGGTTCTGAGCCCTGATCTTTTTTCAAACCAGTTTTTCCTCAAAAAGTGCCAAAAGACCTCGCTGCTTCCTTGGTTCTTTACAGACCTCTGTTCTTGGGCCAGAAGCAGCTCACATTGCCACTAGCCACAGTTTATCAAATCACAGATTAAATATTTCCACCCTCAGACTCCGTTTCCCTCACTTCAGCAGTCTTCCCAAGCACATAACTAAGTTAAGTAATCATATAACCAAAGAATATAAAATGTGTTTTGGGATAGACTGGGCACAAGCTCTAAATACTTCAATTTCCAGGACCTACAAACAGAAGCTTCGTTATTGTGCTTTCACCACTGCACCTCTGATGCTCAAGTAAGGAAATAAAATATCTGACGTTCTCTTCCCGGGTTAGCTGAGGTTAAACAGGTGTTTTTGGTAAGGATTGCAGTTACATTTTGATTACACCAGCCCACATTCTTACATCACATAATGCAATTTGATATACCCAAATGGATGCTTCAGTGCCAAACTGGGGCCCCCAGCTCGATGTTGCTCTAATCATGTTTTTCATTAATCCCTCTGACCTCCACAAAACATCACCAACCAAATGGAGGCTCTCACAGCTGAGTGGTGGATTTTCTTTTGAGCGTATTTTTTTCTATCTCTTTTTTACTTCTCAGTGGTGCAAAGCAAAAGAGAAAAAAGGGAATTTTCAAATTGAACTGTGATTATTAAGTCTGAGGTTCGTCTGAACAAAAATACATCTAAGGAACAAGTTTATTGCAGTTGGATGGTATGTCTTGTCTGGTAACCTGATCTAGTCTCCAAAAGGAAATCTCTAAGCATCTTGAGAGGGCTTTGGTCCCAGCCTCTGCAACAGGAATGTGAGTGTGAGGCAATGTATACTGCTTTATAAAGAACTAATATCGAAGGGGAGGCTGAAGGGAGAGGCCAATTCTTGATCTCATCCTGGAGTCACTCCAGAGACTTCAAATATGGCCAAATTGTGTCTCCAACCACACCCTGGCAACATAATTTCCTTTATTAGGGTTGCAATGGTTCTATCTGGGGGGAGAATTTGACCTAGGGGACCTCATTCTTTCCTGCTGGAGGCCATCACCTCAGGAACTGAGAGTCTCCAGGGCTTTGGACTCAAGAGGAGGCAGAGATTTCTCTGAAATTGCATTAGGGACGCTGGTGGTCACTGGAGTCTCCTTACATCTTGTGCAAAGAAATAACATATTTGACCAGAAAATAGAAGTCTGAAATAGAGTGTGATCTGGAGAGATTTCGACTTGGAGAAGTTTCTCTGGCAATACGAGGAGCAGCAGAGCTACTACATGGCTTGCCTGCTTTTTAGCTCTGTAGGTGGATTTTCACACACTCTGGAAAGCATTTGACAGATGTTCATTATTATGCACAGCAATAACTGGTGCATATTAAAATGAGCTGCTCAAGAGGGGAGGAGAGATACGATGCACCTGTTCGTGCACCTTTCCCATCTACTGCTGTTTCTTTGCTGAAAAATTGCCATTCATTTATGCTCATCTTCATAAAAGAAAAAGACTTGGAAGAAGATTTTTCTCTGGCAGCTGAAGTCCATTTCAGGCACTCAGCCTATCTTCCAGATATCCATTTTTTAAATTCACCTCTGAATTACACTGTGACCACTTGGAGGTACCATGCCAAGGGCCAAGCTACATCAGATGCATCTCCTGCAGCCTACCCACTCCCATCCTATCACTTACGAAGTCCCAGCAGAACTCTTCCAGTATCTCTTTCATAATGTCCTGGTTTTCCCTGACAAAGAGCCATTACATATAGCAGGCTTTTCCTGATTCCCAACTTAGACTGCTTCAGAGTCACCCTTTTCATTACTCTTTCTCATTCCAGCATGCAAGCGAAGCTGAGAAACCAGCAGAAATTTACCATTAACTTCCATGCGCTCAATATTTCTCCTTTGCCATCTATATTTTGAGGAGGTAGCAAGAGGAAGGAGTTCTGCCCCACCTCTGACATCAGTAAGAGAAGATAATGAGTTACCTCTGAGAACTCCAGGCCTGCTTGTGCAGTCCAGAGGCACTGCAGCAGCACACAGAGCCCTTTGGGATGACTGGGGGAAGGAGGAGCGGCTGCATTCTTGTCTGTGGCATTTTATATCCTTTTTTTCTTGTTAGAGCCGGGATTAATTGCTTGCCACATGGTTTTCGTGTTGGGACTCAGGTGTTTATTAATTCTTATCCAAAGTACAGTCTCACAACCCTGTGAGTTCTAGTTAACAAAGCCAAAAATGGCTCTCCCTCTATCTCTCTACAAGGTCTTTTAAGAACAAACTGTCCAATTAGGAAATGACACCTAAACTGTTTTTACTTTTAACTCAATAACCAGCCCCCTGCAATGTGGATTTTTCTATCCAGTTACAGAATCCCACACAGACCCATGGAGAAGAAGGTGAAAAAGAAGGACTCAGCCTCTGCCCTAAATCCTCCATCTTGCTTTATATCTATTACTATATTCTAAACCCTTAAACTCTGAGTTTCCCACCCTGTGATATCACACACTTCTATCCAAACTCCACACCCACAATCCCAGTGCTGTCACTCCATTTTGGAGCCTTTTCCACAGGCCTCAGGTCCAATGCAGTGTTTGCTTGGGGGTCAGTGCCTGTGAGCACAGAGAGCCTGGAATTCTCAGTGCCCAGGGTTCCAACACCTGTCTCTTGAACCCTGGGAGCTGCTCTAACCAAATCCGTGGCAGAAACCCATGCTGTTGCTGCTGGATGATGGTTTTGCAACTTCCCTGCCTTCCAGCCTTTCCCACAAGATTCCCCAGGAAGCAGAAAGGTGCCTGGACCCATGGAAAAATGACCAACAGATAAAACCAGGTGAAACAGGATGGAAAACCAGCCAGCTGCCTCAGACTAACCAACCATTTTAGGACTATTTAAGAGTTGAGGGCAGGTGCAGCAAAGAGATTTTCTGTGATAAAGGCAAAGCAAAAGACAGGCTTGGCTTTCCTAACTCTACAGCAACAAGAGACTGGATCCCTCAGCTGTCCTGTGCTTTGTCCTGTGTCCTGCTGTCCTGACAACCCTCTGTCCGCCAGACTGGCACAGATGCTGGCCATGTGGGTGGGCAGACAGGATTTAAAACCTGCCCCATCAGTAAGCAACACAACCCAGAAACACAGCAGGAAACTGGTTTACATGTAGGCTTTTGGCATTTCCTTCCTCTTCTTTTTCTCTGCCGCGTGAACCAGAGATGGGCAAGGAAGGAAATCCCATGGCAGCAGCTTGAACACAAGCCTCTAATATCAGTAAGACTATTTAAGGAGTGAGGCTCAGGAAGGGTGTCAGAATAAGACTCCATCTGGATTTATTACTTCATACTGTTTCCAGATACTTTTCTATTTCATCCACAACAGATTATCCCTGACACTTTTAGAGGGCCCCTGGCCCATTTGCTTATTGATCTGATCTTTACTAGCAGTGAAACTAGAATTCTTTAGTTACTCGACTTCTGCAGAGTGAAGAGGATACCCTTTTATAATATTCACTGAAATTGCTCATTGGCTAAAATATTCTCTCATCAATGAGAAAAACACATGTTTTTCATGTGTTCGGCAACATCTGCAGGATGTGAAAAAAACAAAAACAAACCAGATGTTGCAAAAGGTATCGATGTTGAGAAACATAATTATTACAATATCTTGTTCAATTTTTTTTGGTCCATCTTATGTCTTCATACTTCAATAACTTTTACTGCCGAAACAGAGACTGACTCATCTAAGTTCTCTCTAAACAGATTTACAATCATTTGTAAAAATTGACATATACCTCTCATTAAAGCCAAATTTCCTTTAGCAATTTCAGAGGAAAATAGATTAAGGGAATGCGGATATTTATCTCAGCCATCAACATTTATTCATTTAGGTAATTATCACTTCATTATGCTGTCAAAGAGAGCATGCAGGGAAATTCACCACTGATGAACCAACCACCACGGAAGTCCTCCACCTCTCATGTGAGTTTGGGGTGCCAGCTCATGCCCTCGCCACGCGTTTGTCACGGTGACATGACAAGGGCCAGGAGTCCAAAAAGGGTACAAAGGGAATCTCCTGTGCTGCAAAACTGAAAAAAAAAAAGTGCAGCCTGATCCAACAGCGCCCCCAAAAGCAAACCCAGAGAGCCGGACACACCAACACCCTCCCAGCCTACAGCCCCAGCTTGCATCTGCTCCACAAACTTCCTGTTTTACTTTGAAAGCTGTTTATTTGATCAGAAGAAGGAGAAAAAAAAAATATTTTTTTTTTTTTTTAAGAAATAATTTCTGTCTCACGAATGCCTGCTACTATGCAAAAAATCAGGAGAGGTCTGCTAGACTGGGAAAATTTTCCAGTTATTTTAATTCAGACTTGAGGAATTTCATAGGGGGATCAGAAGACCTGCAAGCCCTGCCAGGTTCTGAGGGAACAAAGTATAACTAGATTAATATATAAATCTTATTAACTAAAATGTAGCTGAATACAGTCATTTGTTATCAAAGTCTTTCGATTGTTTAACAAATTGCAACATTTTGGTCTCACGGGCTCCCTGCCAAGTTGAGGCCTAATTAAGGTGGTTGGAAATGAATAGTGTTCTAATTAGTTTAATTACAATATGATGAATTATCAAACTAATTTTTAAAAACAACGTGCAATTAGCCTTTTAGCATTCAACCCACATTTTCCAAAACAGGAAATGAAGCGGAACATGCTTGTTTTTATCAGGAGACTGGAGGCTGAACCACATGGGCTGAACCCAACATGGGAGACGCCAAGGATGCGGTCAGACAGGCTGCTCCCCTCCTCCTTTCACCCCACTTCAGGCTTTGGACATTGATTTTAACACCTTTGGCCACATCTTTGGGAAAGCATCTTGCTCAGTCCAAGGATGCGTAAATTCTACTTCTCTGATTTTCAACCCAAAGTTTTCACTGTTCCTCACCCCTTAATCCTTCCCTTCATTGGAGTTGCACAGAAAATTCTAAGTTATTACATGCATGGCCATACTGACTTGCTGAGGTTTTTTTGATTCTTACATTGCTAAGGAATGAACAAAGTGGGCAAAGGTGTACAAGCTCCTGCCTGCAGCACAGAGGAGCTTTATGGCTGTAACTACTTAGTCTGTGCCACATAATACCAACTGCACAAAAAAACATCTTCCCTTTTCCAAGCACGTTTCTATTATATTTATCCTCCTAAGGCCGTCTTCTCCCTCTGGCTACCGATCCCGCTGCACCACTCCCCCACGCAGGAAACCTTTCCAGAAATACACTTGCACCTGCATCACCTCAGTAATGTTGCTCCCTTGGAAGTGAAAGCACCATCTGGTCCTACTGTAGAGAGGTTCATTACCGAGGGAGTGGCCAGAGGTCATCACCTTTCATTAACACTGCCAGGTATATAAGCAGGGTTTGGCTCAGTCACAGCATACCTCACTGCTAAGCAATAGAGGAGGAGGTATTAAAAACATAGACAAACCTTCCACGGGCTGAATGGAAGGAAGGAGCAAAGAAGCTCTTTCTAATGGCGTGAATCCTTCAACAAATAGTCAGGTTAAAAAATGATCCACTTGGTATTTTGATGAAAGTGGATTTTCTCATCCTGCGAACCAGAAAGAAAATGTGGCAGTAAAATACCTTTTGGCATGACTTAATTACCCCCAGAAAGACTGGGGAGTCTGCTCCAGTAAAGCACTTAAATGCCTGCTGAACTTTAAGCACATGGGCATTCCCAAGGGACTGTTCATGTATCTAGAGATAAGCACGTGCTTAAGTGCTTTGGCAAGACACAGATCAAATTGAAGCCTCTCATCGGGGCCTGGAGTCGCAGCTAACACATCTGGCAAGCGTGACAATCGCTCGAGATGTCCTGTCCACCTGGGTGCTTATAAAGTCCCCATTGTCCAGACTGTCCAAGTGTTTCCCAATAAATGAAAATAATCAATCACCGTTTCCTTGCTTCCTGACTGGCATGGAGAAAGAGAATTTAAATAGGTGCACGTATCTGTAGATTAAATCAGTTTACTAGAGGGAATCAAAACAAGGAAATGGAGTTGCCATATGTTTCTGCTTGTGCTGAAGCTAGTGATCATGCTTGTTTTTCTTTTTCCTGGAAATTTGTTCCACGAGTTCAGTCTGGATATTGCCAGAGCCTTCATTTATTTGTCAGCAGTGGCAAGGATCCCATAGATGAGGCTCTTGCAAGAAAAGAGGACTACAGGGAGCACTGGCCTCTCAAGTAACTATGTTCAAACATACCAAAGGGTTGAACTCTCAAAGAAAGCATCTCTCCAAAAGCCACACACTCAGGAGCCACTCCAGGCCGTACAAGGGCATATTGCCTTAAGGACTCAATGATGATTTTTGGAAGAACACATGTTCCTAGACCCAAAACTCCAGGCATGGTTGCTCAAACAAGCTGCTGGGGGGTCTTGCTGCTGGCCCCTCTTAATCACAACCACAGGCATCCAGCACCATGGAGGTGCCCAGGTCAGAGACTGCTGCTCACTCCAAAGGCCAGCGCTCTCAATACAGAGGCTACAGAAGATACAGTTTTCTGAAGAATTCCTCTCATCTTTTATCTCATGCTTAAGAGGAATATACAGCTGGCTGTGTACCTTCCTACCAGCTTCCCCAGATAATTTTTGCGAGGCTGCAGCTGTAGGGAGAACTGCTTCTTATAGGACTGACCCTAAAAGCACCTTTCGGGCTCAAATAGGATGGGGAGGCTGCACCAAGCTGGATCTGTCTGTTCAGTACCAGCAACGCATTCAGTGAGATGGGTGCTTGAAACAGGTGCATTGCCAGCCATGCAAGCTTATAAAAACAAAACAAACAAACAAACAAACAAAAAAACCCCTCCCACCCAAATTAAAAAAAAAAAAAAAAAATCACTTCTGGCAAGAAAAAGGTTAATAGAAACAGTAGGTATAAAGATAACTTGAAACCCATCATTAAAGAAATTCAGTTATTTAGTCAATTTTACTTATTTACAGGCTAGAAGATTAATGAGCTCAAATACAAACTGAGACAGTAATTAGGTTTCAAAAACATACTATAACACAATCAATCATTGCTTGGGAGTATAATGACATTAGGGTAGAGCCCTCTTTCAGCTGAAGTTATTAGCATGTGATTGGTGAAGACTGGACTTGAAGAGAGAGTCTACCCCAGGGTCCTGTAATAAAATGAAAGAGGAATCTTAAATAAGGAGAAACTATGTCTTTGACCCTTTGTCCTTTGCCTGTAGATGTAGAGATACTGTATTCGAGATTTAGGGCTCTGTAAGAGGACTTTAGGGAATGATGGCATTTCAAAAGACAGTTGATATTTTACTTTAAACAAGACTTTACTTGAGACCTAATAGGACACAGACGGTATGTGTATGTCCTCTAATCCGGTCTTTGAGGCTATTAGCGTCTCCTTCCGAGGCATTTCACATTTCTTCTCAAAGTCTTTGCAAACACAACAACTTAGAGTAGGAATTCCAAACATCACAGGACACAAAGAGGGAGAAAGGGAGAGAAACAATGTAAGGAGAGAAAAGCAGAAACTGTACAAAAGCAAATTTCTCAATTATTGTTGCTAAACTTTTTTTTTTCTTTTTTTTTTTTTTTCTGAGGAACCACATAGATGTCTTTTATATCTTCTCTTTTAGAGGAATCATGAGGAATTTAGAGGAATAAATGTTCCTGAAATCCAGCATCAGCTGCGTTCACAAAGAGACATTGTGACTTTTAAGGTTTAAAGTCCAATTTCAAAGTCAGGGTTTCATGCATCCATCAGCTGAATCCAGCTGCCACAGAAATCAGTGGCAATTCTCCCGCTGATCTGAATAAAAGTTACAACAGTGTGTGTAATTTTTCCAATTCCACCTAAGTAGCTAGAGGCAGACACTTCAAGCAAAGGTTTTTAAAAGAGGCCATGGCATTTACCCACTCTCTCTAGAATGCCTTTGAAAATCATTTCACAAAATGATGTTTGAGCAGCTAAATAGAAGTAGCCTGATTTTTCAGAGACAGCAAGTAGTCCCAGATTTCAATAATTTCAGTATTCATCAGGTGTTAAAATAATACTACATCCTTTCACATACCTATTTGCAGGGTTAAGTACCTGAGTGTCAAAGACTGAAAAATGTCAGCCCCTACCCTCACGTGCACTTCTCGTGGTATCCAAGTAAATACACACTTCCACACATAACTTATGCATCACCACCACATCTAAAATGAAATCTTCATAATTTCCTTCACCTCCAGGGCTCGGTGGCACATCCCCTGCACTTTGCTACCAGCATCATTCTCTACAGACACCTCGTTGCTATTATTTATTCACTGTGGTATTCTCAGCTATCCCAATTCCCTAATGAACAATTGAAATGGATTGCAATAAGGACGTGACACACAGGAATAAGAAGCTGAAATGTATTTCCCAGCTTCAACCTCCTAACCTGAGGGAAGGTTATGATAGTTGACATGACTGAGGTCAACTGCAATTGGTTCTAGTGGTTACTGTCACGTACTCAGAATACTTTTGACAGCATTTCAGAGCAATTCCAGTGGTTGATAAATCAAATGCAGAAGAGCCTTAACTCAAAATGTACTGTAAATAATCTTAAAATGCAGGGGGGGGAAGGGGGAAATAGGAAAGCAAAACTACATTTTAAATCAAGAGTGTGAAAACATAACAACATGCAACTCGAGTCAATACAATCAATCCTGGTAACAAGAGCAGTCAATGCAATTACATTTTATAAAATCAAGTATCCTTCTACTATGAAAACCAAAAAAGGAAGGAAATTAATGTAAACATCCCCCTCTCTAGCAGCATATGACAATTACAGTTCCAGCAAACACTGCTAAACAAGGAGCAGAACAAGTGTAAGATCGGGAAGCCCTGGCAAAGGAGCCAGTACCATGTAAAAATCTTTGGTCCAATGGACAAGATTTTACCTGGCTGTCCCTCTGACCCTGTACAAGTAAGCTAATTTTCACCACCTGAGAGAGAAATATAATCTTTCCAGTAACATTTTTCTAAATTTGAGCTGCTCAGCCTTCTTTTTTTTCTTCCTCCCACAACAGAAATAGCAATGTGATGTATGATATTAAATCAAAATATACGATTACAACAGCCCAGGTAAGAGAACTTGTGACCTGTATTTTACCTTTCCATCTGAATTTAGGGCACTAAAAAAAGCCTGGATGGAAAAACCAACTTTGTTATTTACCCAAGCAAAAATTCTTGCTTGTTGACCAAAAGTGAAATTTAAAGCATTTTCAAAAATCAAATAATGCCTCTAGTTATTTGGTATAAGAAGTGATAACATGTTCATCCTCCCATCTTTTCCCTTTGTCTTGCCTTCCCTTTCCACAGAAGTCAGCACATGCCCTGCCTATGGAAAACCTGAAGCTTACGGATCACAGTAGAGTAAGTTCCCAGGTGGGAATTTTAGATTTCCCATTAGCTAGGCTCCATGCCCAGAATGAAATGATTCCTTTCTTATAAAAACATTTCTGCCAACCTGAGCCCTGTCAAAGGGACTGAAGGAAGAGAGACAAAAATAAGGAAGGAAAGGGATCTTTCTGATTGACCCTCCTTAATTAAGATGACAGTTTTAGGATGGAGAATATTTAATGATCGTGTGCTAGATGTTGGAAGGTGGACTGCCAAAAGGAAGGTGCAGTGGTCAGAGATCTGCACCACCAAACCCTGGCTGTTGAGCCCTTCACCTATCTCCAGGGAAGCTGTTTCTGTCCAGAAAGAGCACAGGAACTCTGGCTGCCAAACAGGCTACCTTGGAAGGTGCCCACCAGCAGCACACACGGCTCACCCTCCAAGGATACCACCTTGTGATGTTGTGTGCACGTCTGATTGAAGGAGAAAACGTGTTTTAGCAGGTCATGGGTAGTGTTTCCTGCCATCAGGCCTTGCACACACTTATCCCTATCACCTTCTCCCCAGCAGCTGTTTGGACATCTGTCCAGAATGGAAATGTCATTAATTTCATTCAGGGTTGCAAATTGGTTTTAGCCACAGCATCCCTATGCAAACAGGTGCTTGATCATCATTGCCTGCAAATGCTGAAGGAGGATGACAGTCTTACAAAATTTAACCATGAATGACTACTTCAGTTTGTAGTATCCTAATCGAAAACACTGCAAACATACTTCCAGTAAATCATCTATTTCCCATTTACCTAGTCCAAAAGAACTGCAGACACAAACAATTATTGATATTACATTAGGGACTTGCATACGGTAGAAAGAAAATACAGTTTAGCTGCATTTTTCTTTTTCCTCTTATGGAAAGCATTTAATCTTAACATCCCTTCCCTCCTGGCAGAGAACACTGAACTTGGTATTTCCTGATATTTCCAGAATAGTGACTGCTCATCTGTCATTTTTTCATCACCAGCGTTTTACACGTGTATGTGCAGCCTCAAGCAGTCTCACGATGACAAAAGTATTTGTGGATCCCTGATTTGTTACCTGCATACTTTCCTTGTAGTATTTCCTCACCCATTTATGGTGTCTCAGGAAACCTCTGTGGGATTCCATGGATCAGGTAACATGAAAGGGTCTGTAAACCTGACATATGTTGAATTGTGGACTACTATGGCTAAAACCAGTAATCCCTAGGCATCTTCTGGATCATTCATAAAGCTGCACATTCAGTCTTGAAGAGAGTTGTGGGATGATCAAACTAAAATTATTGAGAAAGAAATTAAAGAAGCAATTCTAAAGGTGAGAGATGGAAATACAGAGTAGTTGCCATCCCATTATTTAATATTTTTCAAAACAATAATGAGGATTTAGTAAAGCAAGAAGTTCTTAGAGAAAAACTCTCTTCAATTTCAGCTTAATTTAATGGCTTTCAAAATTAAGAATACTGCTCACCAATTAGGAAAAAAAAAAAAAAGAGAGAGAGAGTCACTAAGTAAGAACACATAAATTCTTCAGCTTGGCAAGTGATGCTCAGGTAGACTTCTAGGAAAGCTGCTGAGAAGGCCAAGCAGCACCACATGATCCACATCACATGGTGGGAAACCAGCTAACACTGAACAGCTCTAGCACACCACCACTGCTGCTGTGCATCCCTGTCACTGCTGCACAGGCCTCTGACCCTGAAGAAGTCACAGAATTCGCAGATTCACTAGGTTGGAAGAGACCTCCAAGATCACCGAGTCCAACCCATGCCCTAACACCTCAACTAAACCATGGCACCAAGTATTAAAAAAAAAAAATAAAAAAAAAAAAAAAAATAAAAATAAAAAAAAATAATCCACTCTTTTCCCTCTTGGTCATTACTGATGTCTATTTCAGATTAAATGAGCGATTTCTTACTACACAACCCAGCTCACTAGACCACAGATTAATCCAGCCACACCAAAAGAGCTGAAGGTACTCATCTTCTGGGCCATGGTCTGTATCACAGTCATGCCAGCTTCCCTGGCTTTACAAAAACAGGTCCTAAACCCAGCAGTCACACAAGTACAACTCGTATGAGGGGGCATCTCAGCAACTTTTGGCAACTTAAATCTATTGTGGTTGCCACAGCTGGGTTCAGCTTCATGGTCTCAGCAAGACCTTCAAAACTGATGAGGGTTTGAGACAGAGCCAAGCTTCTTGTCAGCGCTTCATACTTCAAGGCATTTGTATTTATAATTCCTGCTACTTAACACAACCGATTCCAGCATGACAACTCCTAGAAAAGTTATGGGGGTCTTCATTTCCAGGATTTGCACCAGAGATTAACCAAATTTGAAAGCATTTGTATGGCATCCCTGTTTAAACTGCTGGTTGATGTTTTACATTTTAATGTTTTAAGTTTATTATGACAAGTCAGTGAAAGTGTTTTTAGTGGGTCAATAAATCATGGACCTATCATATCACTGGGTGACAGCTATGCAAAGCATAGAAGGAAATTTGATATTATTCCAACAAAATAGCAACTACAGCTACTTCCAGCTTAGCTGCATAGTCATACCAGCCAGCTGATTGCAAATTGAAGAGGTAAATAATTATAATTTGTGGAAGGAAAACAAGCTCTTTGTAGGTTTGTATTTGTCTAATTTTTTTTTTTTATTTTAATTCTCTCCGGTGTGGGAATTATTATATATTTAATGTAAATTGGTTCTCTGGATGTCCACCATGAAGTTTGTTCTATAATTATCTAGTGCTGAATGTAGAGGAACAGGGAATGGGCTGGGGAAAAACACAAAACAGCTGGGAAAAAGAGGATAAAAAATATTTCTGAGATGGAATTCAGGTTTGGCAATATGGAAATCGAAGGGATGTTTAAAAAGTTCTAAGACAGGATGCGCAGGACAAGGGTGGGAAATTTATTACTGTCAGGAGACTAAAAGGGAAAAAACAAACAAACAAACAAAAACAAACAAACAAACAGAAAAACACCACCCAACAGACAACCAACTTTTTAACTTTTTATACAAAAGACAGGAGCACTCCTGTCAGATGAGGGTGGGTACCTAGATTTCCAGCAGCAATGACCCAAATGAATTCTGAAATTGCTTACACCTGATCAGACACATACAAGAGGTCTCTTTTAGACAATGAAGCAGAGATTGAAGAAAAGTTCTCAGAGATAAACTATGATTGGCCTCTTCTGCTCCACAGGGCTTTGAGATGCCTCACAGAGTTTTTGAGAATTGCACCCACTGGTTGTCTGGTCTGGCATCGCTCCATGTCCAAGCCTTGTGTCTGGACCCAAGGGCTGCAGCATAAGAGATGTACATCACACAGGGACTCAGGGCTGCAAAACATCAGGGAAAACCCAGGATGAGACCAAGGCCTAGCCAAAATTACCCTGGAGAACCTAGTGTTTTCTTGGGACGTAAAGGGCAAAACCGTGTGTGTCTATTCTGGATGCTGTTTCTTTCTTGACTGTAAATTAAGGGATTTAACATACATAAATCTGATTTAATACATAAATCATTTCATACATAAACCTTTCCCATGAGAGGACTGCTACACTTAAAACCTGATAAAATGCCCATGGATTCCACTGCCATCAGAGCTAACCAGTGAATCTGTTACACAGCACGAAGGTATTTCACAAGTAGTTCAGAAAATTTGGGAAAGCTCGGGAAAAGTATTTTAACCTGCTTTTACCTTAATTCAGGATCTAAGCCTCTCAATCATTTGCACCTGCTCTAAGATAAGAAATACACCACAGTTTTAAAAGTGAATCAGAGTATTATGCAGTCAGGCAAAAGATAACTACATATCAAATGTAGGTCTTTGAAGAAAACCCATTTGCAGTTGTAGAAGTTAATGTGTGAATATGTCTGCCTGCTGCAGCAGGACCTTCTGGGGAAATACTCAAAATCAAAAGGATGTGTGCAAAGGTGCGTCACCAGGGTCTCACATGGAATAACTTTGTTCTTAAAGGCTTGGCAGGCAGGGGACCTTGGCTTTGGGGAGTTTTACAGGGTCATGTGCAAACCCAAATCATCTAGATACACTTGGGAAACATAGCCAGAGATGCTTGCTTAGCATATAGGGAAAAGTGGCAAGCCTAATTGAGGAGAGAATTGGAAAAGTGGCTGCAGAAACTTCCCCTTTCCTGCCCCAAGTTGAAAGGCTGGGTCACTGCACTGGCACTCCACAGACTGATGGTGCCAGGTCTCAGCAACCTTGGACAGATCAGTTGTTTCCTGTCTCCCTCTGCTCCCCTGAATAACCCTGCCCATAAGGGTGAGTTATTATAAGCATTGAGTTTTAAAGCTGTTGACTACTTTATATGGAGAATAAGGCAGTATTCCTGACTAGTCTTTTCACTCCAGTTGCACCTTCAGTCTTTCCTGTGGGGTCAGAGTCCTACTCTTACTGGTACTGCATACAGAAAAAAAAAAAAAATGAGGGGAAATTTTTAATCTTAAAAACACTTTCTTGATATCTGAGGCACAGAAGAAGATAATCTATTGTCACACACCGTCCTTTAAATGTTAAAGCAGTATTCAAACGACTGGCAGATTGAGGTCTGAATGGAAAAACTGCTAAATAACAGTATCTCTAATGAAATGAGGTTTTACAATTAATGACTGAACAGAAAAATCAACCCTAAAAATATGACAAAATATAATAGATGGATGATCTTAATTTTGTTTTAGCAAGTGTGAAAAAAGACAGGCAGAATGGCAAATAAGAAAACACAAACATACACTGCTAATCTCAAATAAGTAAAAAAGCACCCTAAAAAGGTGCTTAGAGTGATTCGATGGGATTAATTATAATCAAGGAAATAACTTCTGTAAAAGAATTTCTCTATAAAATATGGGGTCCAGCAGTGGAATGCAAAGATCAGAGGGCGCAGTTGGCTTAAAAAACGTTAAGAAAGGCAAAGATGGAGAATTGAACAGAGAAAGATCACAGCAGAGGTTAAGATAAATAAGACATTTTTAAAGTACATACAGAAGGAGAGGGCAGTGAAGGAGACAGAAAGGCCTCTTAAAAATGGCAAGAGTAATTTATTGACACAAGTAGTAAGGGCATTGTTTAAGGGGAAAAAAATGAAATGAATTCTTCGCCTGAGTGTGCAGAGAGGAGAGGGGACAGATGCGAGAAAGAAACATAAATTTCCCAGAGGAGAAAGACAAGTGCTTAAGGAAATCAAGATCATACTAGTGCTGGTGATCAAGAAAGTAGAATGTCGGGGAAAAAAAAAAATTGCAAGAACGAACATGTTGTATCTCAAAATCCAAGGGAGAGAGGAAGAAATTCTGCAGACACTTAGAACCTGGAAAGCACTTGGTGGGGAGCTGTGTGTGCTGGGAGAAATCTGACACTGTGCTGCCATATGGTTAAAGCTAAAATCAGGTTGTGGATGCCACCCAGCAAGCTGGTATTTTTGCTTCAAAGACCTTTTGGCAGTAAAGGAAATTTTACTAGCAATAAAAAGGCCAGTCTTCTTCACTTCCTTCTTACTTGCCTGGTTTCCTTTCCACCACCTGCTTTTTGCCAAGTCAGCCTGTGAGAGAAAAGGGGGTGTGTGAAGGAATGTTCCTGAGGAACACTTCTGAGGAGTGTGGCCACCACACCTCCCCAGAGCACATCTCAAACCCCCTGCAGCTGCAGTACTTGGTACTGCTCCCAGCGTGTGTTTCTACCTCAGAACTACCTTTTAAGAAGATCTGGGAAACAGAAGGCTTACCAAAGGCTTAGGGAATCCATACTGAATTGAAAAAATCGGTGACCTTGGTCCATAAAAGTGACAGATCCTAAAGGACTCGGTCCCTCAGCTTTAAGCATGTGACTCCTCCGTCAATGCCGCTGGAATTGCTCACAAACATCCATCTGAGTACGTGTGTTTCTGCTCCAGTGGAGAAGCAGTAATTAAACTGGGCCTACAGCATGCATATCACACAAATGGAAATAACAAACAGCAGTAGAGGGACTAATGTTGGAGGGAGATGGTGTCAATGACGCTCACTTAAGCTAAGAAGTCAGGCCCTGAAAGAATTTGTGGGGAATTTGGGTACACTAAGAATAGACGGTACTTGGAGATGCAATGGGGCAGCTGTTATTCGTAGAAGTTTAGAATGGTTATTCTAAACTTAGTCTGCAACTATTCAAAAGGGGTCAATACTGAAGGATATGCACAGATGCTACCAGGAGGAAAAAAAAAAAACAAACTGCTGATTGATGAGCATGATCAGGCAAGGTGCTGAGTGCCAGTTCCTCAAAGGAGCTCCACTGATCTTTACCAGTGGAAATCCAGCCTCTACATGCTTCCTTCTACACCTAGCAACATGATTTCAGAGCTCTGAACCATGCAGAAATATTTCTTTCACCGAGCAAGATTATGCCTCCAGGACCTAATTGTGCTGGCATCAAGGACAGACCTTTGAACAGCTCCAAGGGTTGGTGTGGACTTCCAGTGAACAAACCCCATCTTATCATCTACAGCACTTCCCAAACCACCCCTGAGTAAGCTGGCTTGGGGATGGCTTTGATAATACTCCCAATCAGAGCATAAACTAAGGCCACGAAAGCAAAATGAGCTGATCCCAAGCCCAACTGCACGCATCAGACGTGCAGAGTGCAGGCGAGGGGAGTGCACCCATGAGGATTCAGCAGAACACCAGCGATCAGTGGCATGGGGCTGTGCTCTTTGGGTGAAACTCTGCCCAGCTATCACTTGGCAACCTTTGCAAGACAATAATAACACGCCAGAAATAAATAGAAGTGCAACCGAGAAATTTAGGGCAAGACAGAAATAAGAGCAGAAGCTGCAACTCTTTGGA
Organism: Hirundo rustica; assembly: GCF_015227805.2. Taxonomy (NCBI): domain Eukaryota; kingdom Metazoa; phylum Chordata; class Aves; order Passeriformes; family Hirundinidae; genus Hirundo; species Hirundo rustica. Next base: position 3,708,045 of record NC_053452.1, read on the forward strand.
AGATTTATAATTTATGGCCATTTCATGGCACGGGTTCAACTGTGACCTCTCAGCTGGCAGCTGTCTTTATGCTGCTTTCTCCTTCCACCTGCCTGGTGAGAAAACAGCCACCATCTCCGTGAGCATGGATAAATCTGTCATACTGACTTACACAATGAACTCTCTGGAGGGAGACTGAAGTAGTCCAGGGAATAAATCTAGCCCTCAGAAACCGTAGCAAGGTTGTCCAATTTTATAGCGTCTCCTTTTAACCCCTTTGGTGTGGACCTTAGTGACTATAATTGTAACTGGAACTATCTTACGTGCTGAAGCTGGGAATCCTCTGCAACGTGATGGGTGTCTTGCTCAGGACAAGTCAAGAGCCAGACAGAAAAAGCATCCAGGACAGATCTAGGCTGCAATCTTGCAGCTCTCATCTGGCATGGCAGCACTGGGCTTTCAAGCCTTACACAAGGACATGCAGGTGGGAAAAAAAAAAACAACCCTAGCTTTACAAGAGAAAAATGTCTTTGTAGAAGTGTTCAAATCACAAGGACAACGCACTGAATTAGATCATTAGATTTTAGGGCCAAAAAAAATATTATTGTTTTAGATGGATTAATGAGGATCCTTCCACTCCTCCTACTTGTCTGATGGGGATATGACAGAAAATAAACTGATGCTGAATATAACCAATGCCAGAAAAACATCATCTAATAAAATCCCTCTAAGGCAAAACATCTTCATATGCTCAAAGTGCTTTAACCAAACCGAAGGGCTGGGTATGACTGGGGCTTACAGCCAGTAAAAGAAGCTAATACAATTTTCAAACATTTAAGAAACAAGTATCAGACAGTACTTTTTGCCCATAGTTAGTATTAATTTATACCTAAATAATTTATAATGGCGTTGGACCGTGATTCACCCATGTAGTAATAGGTGGTAAATTCTAATAATTCTGACAGGTAGTCAGAGAACTGCCCATCAGTGTAGCTTACTTTGGACACCAGCTACAGATGTGCTCGGACACCTTTCAAAGAGATTTACATCTTTCGAGCCACGCAGAAATAGGACCTTAGTGCACAAAGGCAAGGAAACTGCAGCATCATACAACATTATGGCCAGGACCAATGCCAGTGCCACAAAGTCCCCTTCAGGCGAGCCCATTATTTATTTTATTTTAAAAATAGATTGTTTTATTTACGCAATTTCTTTCACCTGTTCCTCTAGTTTGCATCTGATCTTGCATCTGAGTCAACCTCAGACCTATCTACAAAGTCTCATTTAGCTTCACCATACCATGGATTTGCTCTGGAGAAAGCAGTAAATGGCAGAACGAATGTGAAAAGAGTGAAGAGAGGCTCCTGCATCCACCTTTTCTACTGGAAAGGCTGCTTTGTAGCAAAGATTATTTTTATTTTCCTTCCAGGCCCTGAAGGGTGCACTGCAACTGGTCTATTTCCTTCTTCATCCCTGCTTTGTGTAAGACTTAGAGCCAACTTTATCTTGAGCGTTCCTCAAACATTATCACCTACAGCAGACACTGCTTTCTCCTTTTGTGCTTGTTGCTTCCACCCTTTTTCCTGCAGTGCTTAGATTCCAGAGGCCTTCAACACTTGCCATACCTTAACTAACAGAGGACAGTACTGTGCAGAAAGAGTATTGTTGGTCAAACTCGTGAAATTACAAGGCTTTCTATTCGCTCATGGCAATAACACTCAAATCTTCTGTTCTCTACATGTCCACCATTAGTAAAAACAAGACTTTTCCCTCAGCCTTTATCCATATCCCTGCTCTGTGCTTATAACCTTCGAAGAACAGGGAAGCCTCTGATGGGATGAAAAAGAACACTGACCAAAGGAGGGCTCAGCTTCTGCAAGGGTTTTGTTGTAAAACTGAGTGCCAAACCAAACAATCGGGTAGGATTCACCTTCCAACTACTTGAAAGACGGGAAGATTTTTTTGCCACTGAGGCAGCCTGCGAGCAACAATTAGACTGCAAACCTTCAATGGAGCAAAAAACCCCACCCCAGCTTGTCAAGAACTTCTGTCCAAGTGTCCCTGTCCAAGTATCACAGTAACGTTATGAACAACGGTGTGAAGAAATCACAAACTGTGCTCCCCAGGCTGCTAAAGCCAGATGTTCAGAGGTGCTGAGTACCCTCAACTTCCCACGACCTGGAGGGAGCAGGGGGTACTTAGACACATTTATTACCTCGCAGAACTGGGAACTGAGAAAACAGCCTTGCATGTGCTTTTCTCTTTAAAATGGCGTTTCCATGTCGCCTAATTATCTGATTCTGAAGGCATTTGATTAGAAGCTGTGGGAGGCACATTCCAGTAAGAGACATGGACTGCAGTTTCCAAGACTTAGTTCATAAAAGCACTGTGGTCATCATAATATCCCACACACTGTTGACGGTACAGCAATGGATGTAACATAACTCTGCTGGCTGAGGTAACGATCAGGTGGAAGAGGGGAAGAAGGAGAGGGAGAGAAGGAGAACAAGATACTGGCCCTGGGAAATTGCTGTGCCTTGTGCCCCTCGGGCCTTTCAATACTATATTTCAGGTCTCATTCTTCTCTTTTCTTACTTTTCCCACCCCACAATATTACCTGCATGTTCACAGAGACACACAGCTCGGTCAAGAGATTATACCCCTGCAACATTGGACACAATTACGTGGCAAAAAAATGACACCACTGTTGTATAGATCTAAGGCAGCAAAATCGCTGCAGGAGTATGTTTCGACCCTCCTAATGGATGGCCCTTCTCAGACTGCAAAAACCCATTTCTAAGCAGATCTATCTTCAGGAAATTTGATTTGTCATCCTCCCTCTCTTTTGCACAGATGGAGACCCTCTGCCTTGTCTAAAAAAAAAAAAAAAAAACCAAAAAACAAAACTCTAAAACTCTAAATGTGACAGAGAATGGGAGAAAAACAGGTAAGCCAACACATCATGTATCTTCACCAAAACAGTAATATAAACAGCCAAACTGAGTCTGAATACTCAGTTTAAGAGTGACTTCAGATCCAAGTCCCTCCAGACCATGTCTAACTAAGCACAAAATTAACACCTTCAAGAAATTATTCTAACGAGCATGAATTTTCACAGATTAATCAATTCTTTTATAAAATTCTACTTGCTAGAGTAGAATTTAACCTGAACCACAATGATTTATACTCGTGGTCTCCACTCCTGACCCTTTCCACACACAGTGCAGAACTTGCTTGTATTCCCAGTAAGGTTCCCTTCACTTCACAGATTTCTGTCCAGCCACCACGGTGGCACCTGAAGTGATGGACTGAGAGAATTCAGAGAATCACAGCACATGGTTCTACAACTGGAGAAAGCTGTTTTCTTCTTCTTTATCATTCATGTCTGAAAATGGGATGGTTTTTGCTGGGCCTGAATGTGGGAACTAAAAAAAAAAAAACAAAAAAAAAACACCTTCTAGGGAACAGCAATAAGAAATGTTGCTTGCTCAGCAAGATTTGGGAAGAAAGGAAATGATCTATTTTGTGAATTGAAATTATCCCCTTAATGAATTTGGCTCACTATTTCTAGGAAAAAAAAAAAAAAAAAAATACCTCATGCTTTATTTTTGTAAAAAATAAAAATGTCTGCTGTCCAAAAATACTGAACAGCTGTCCTGAAATAGCAGATTTTCCTGTATGTTTTTTTTTTTTTATGATTCAGTCCATTCCATAATTTTGCAAAGAGAATTGCAGACAGTTCTATTTTGCTTGCAAGAAATACTCACAGTAAGGCATGTCCCTCATAATCTTCTGTGATTAACATATAAAAACAGTCAGAGTGTATTTATACAATGGTTTGTAGAATTATAGAGATTGATCTTGGTTTCACTCACAGCCAATGACTAAAGAGCACTTTAATCTGCTACAGGTGAAAAGGTAGTACAAACACTTGTGTTTATTTAGGACAACTATTTCGAATATTTCATGCGATATTTCAAATACAAATACTCTTGATACTCTTGGCTGTCTTCAAGTTAAGGAAATATAAAGTCATTAGCATATGGTTTTCTACAATCGATTGTAAATATTAAAATTACACAGGTCATTTGACCTAAATTGAGATTTCTGCCTAGTTTCTTCACAATCGTGGCTTCCAGGGGACAGTGAGAGGAAGCAGCTTCCACCATGGCATCACAGGGCTGCAAATCTCTCTCCATAAGGCTGTGGGAATGGCATTTCAGGACATTCTTGGCAAAGCCTTTAAGCTCCCTAAAGACTGAGAGAGACTGTTGCCATCTGAGTCAATGGAGAAGCTCCCTTTGCCTTTCAAGACTAAAAAATGTGGGGTTTTTTTAAAAATGTTTTTATGCAAATAGTTTTCTTGAATATTTTTCCCCCTGATATACAGGTTAATATTCTCACCTCTTGTCAGCTAGATTACAATTCTGGCACTCACACAAGAGCCCTTAATAAGCAGCCTCCAAGGAAGAGCTTATACACGTGCTTGTACAAGAGCTGATACCTAGTGCTCGGCATGTCAGTTAAGAAGATTATTTTATGTAGGCTTGGACCCATTTTCATAACAAATTAGGAAAGGAAATATCCCACTAGGATATGAGGCAAGGTGTCCCATGCAAATCCACTCATTTTAGAGAGCACCAATTTAGAAGGGCCACAATTTACTCCACCTATTACCTCTTGAGAGCTTTGCGTTCCTCCTGCAAGCTGAACTTCCAAATTTAAAACTACCCAGTCTGCCTCTTGCACTTCACAAGCTGAGGCTTTCATCTCCACCCCAAGTCCCTCGTACAATGTTGTCCTAACTTTTTTTCATATTCATATTTTTATTCATGCGCTCAGAGAAAACACTGAGTCACTGAACACTTCAACAGTGTGTTGAAGGCTAAAATTCCAGCAGCAGCAAAGTGCTCATGTGCCAGGTAACATTCTGATCCCAGACGCTGTCTCCCACCCACTCCTAACTACATCACCTTTCAAAAATCCCCATCTGCTTAATCTCTTTCTTTGCTGAGTTCAGAAGCTTTCTAGAGAGCTCATCTCTGTTCTGTAAAACCTTGGAGAAAGAAAAAGGACGTAAAATGAAACAGGAAAGATTAGAACAGTCCCAGATATGTTCTGGGTCAAACAGATGCCTGATACAGGGACTACATCTTCACTGAAGTCAGTCATGTGTTCACTTCCTGCCCTTCCAGGTGAGCTTGGTTCATGATGTGGCCTGACATAATTTATTGTCTGAGGCCTAGAGTACTTTAGCCCAGCTTTTCAGTGCTGAGGAAACTGCAAAAACTCTCGAGCCACTTTTCACCTAATTTTGAATATAAAAGCGACCCAAGTAATCGGTCTGTCACGAACAGCAGCATGTGAAGCCTTGCACACCTTTAGCCTAGGAGACTGAAAATATTGGACAGAAAGAACATCCAGGACTAGAAACTATGGACAGGATTATCTGAGAAATGAACTCCAGTCATTCATTCAGATGACAGCTCACCTCAGTCTAAGGGAAATTATAAAAGAGCAGCCAGCTACTAATGCACCAAGGTTTGGGGGACTTGGTACAGTACCTGGCTCTAATGAGGACTTTGCAATTTACACTCATGAGAGTTACTATCAACTGCAGGCACCTGAGTTAGGAGCTGAGGATCCACACATGTTCAAAAAAGGCAGGTAAGGCTCCTGAGGTGGTCAGACTTTAGGAAAAAGCTACTTCTCTAGGTCAACTGCAGAGCAGTTTTATTCATTCTAACACTAGGGGATAAATATACCCAGGCTTTTGCATAGCACTCCCTCTTGCTCCTTGGAATGTGGGGAAATGCCAATCGTGTTTATTGCATCATCTGACATGTGGAGATTTGCATCTTGATGAGTAAATGATATTTGTGTCTTGACAAAAAGCTTCATTGGGGAGGAATTAAATGTATAAATGTGGCATAGGGTTGTATAATCACTGAGACCAGTTCAGTCTACATTGCCAGTGACTTAAAAAACATGCTAACTGATGTTTGCCAGGTAATCTGGAGTGGCTCCTTCTGAGCAGGTAAAATGAACATCAGATAATATCAGCTGTAATCCCTTCACTTCCTATTCCACGTGACATTGTCATCTCTGTCTGTGCACAGAGAGCAAATTTGTGGACACCCTTGAGACTTTCCATTCTTGGAAAGGTATTCCCACTGCAATAAACAGGTGGATTAGACAGACAGAGGATGCTGAGAAGCTGATGGAATCTTTGCCTCCAAAATAGAGTTGATTCACTGCCTTTCACCAACTCTAATCCCTTATGTTTAAAAACTATAATAATAAAATCATAAATATATATTTTTTTTGGAATTACCATTTGACACTTTCACATGGGATTTCTCGCACAAGTTTCCACAGCACTACCTGACTTTTCCCTGGAACAGCACACTTCTAGGCATTCAAACGCAGAGGTGGTATGCAGAGGGGTTACAAGGAACAAAGTCAGATTAAAAATATCATTTCATCCCTTGGGTCTGCAGGCTATTGGCGGTGAATGTAAAGGAATTATCACACACAAGCTTACTTCTACAGGCCGCCTGGCAGGAATGCATTCCCCTTCAGTTAAAGATCTTTCACAGGGAGCAATAGAAACGTTCTGTTCCCTCGATATTTTTTCATTTCTTTTCAAGCATTTATACAAGTATTCAGGGGCTTAACCAGAAATGAAAGTAATTCATTTTAGGTTATGTGTATTAAGAGGCCCTGGGACTCTCCTACCTGTCTGACTGTGTTAAAGATTTTGTTAGCTGACTCTTTTTTTACCTCTAACCAGTAAATCCCAGGCCTGGATTATTCTGTCTACCTGAAACAAATTCTCTTTTTTACACTGAGAAGCATTTAGAGCATTTGAACATGTATGGGATTCATTCAGCATATTTACCAAAGAATTTAGTTGTAACCGCTCATAAACATCTGTTGCGTTTTAGCTCAATAATTGCAAATAACTGAAATATACTGGCACACACACACATCAGATGGCATCTGGTCAAGAAGTTACATTTCTCTTACCCAGCACATGATTGCTAAAAAAAAAAAAAAAAAAAAGTGGGCAAAAAAGAAGTACAACACAGTGCTTGGGGAAGCAGAGTTGATTAATGGACTAGCCTGTTAAACCATCTGCTCTTGAGGACCCAGCTCTGAATCCCAGTGCCCCCAGCTGGGTCAGCACTTTTTCTGGTGCACAAAAGAGACATTAACTCAGACGGCCTTTGCTTTATGAAGGAAGAAAGAGTCCGTGGAATTTCATTTGCCTTAGGAAAACGTAAATATCTTCCCGGATTCTGAGCATTGATGCTAGCAAAGCTTGGTTAAAAGGAAGAATTTGATCAGCGTTGCCGACGAAAAGAAAGGAATCATGTAATGCCACAGCTCAGGAGGACTGAGTTTAAAATGTGCTTCTGGGAGCAGAGAATAGTCTGATCATCTTTGGAGTGGAATATCATAAAATTAAAAGGGGGAGAAAAAAAAAAAAAGAAAAAGAAAAAGAAAAGGAACCTGGGGCTTCTCTGTGGCACGCTGAATAAACGTGCTTCCTGACATTGTCTTTGATACAGCCCCTATCAGCCTGTCACTTGGGCAAGGGGTAATGATGTCCCAGCAATAAACGCTGTAATAATGCTCTGAACCCTTTGAACTAGAGATCACAAAAGCTGGGGGCAGTCAAAATGCCATATAAAGTTAACTAAGCACCAGAGTGGAGGCCAGAGACAGATGCTGTGAGCTGAATGTCAGATCAAGGGATGAGATCAACAAGGTGCTTTAAGAGGTATTTCCTGGTTAACTCAGCAATCTCCAGAAACCTTTGTAGTCTTTCTTCCAAGCCTTATGAAAGAACAGATCGTGGGTCTTATAATGGATGTGGAGATGCAAAAACACGCTCATTTGAACCCATCAGATCTCACTAGAATTGTTTTGAGTATCTTCCCTCCCCAATGCAATGTTTCAATTAGAATTTTCATAAATGATGACAAATAAATGACATGATGAAATAAGAGCTTTCAGCTCTGAAAAAGTGGCACAACATTTGGCTTCTTGTCTCCAGTGCCAAGCCTCTTATGATATAGACATTCCTAATGACTTCTCTTTTTTTCACCCTTATAAAGCTTACTAGCTTTACAATAATACAATAAAATTTTTCATCAACAGCAACAATTAATTAGTAGCTCACTAGTATTTTTCACTTAAGAAGTATATGGAAAATGAATGATAATTTTACAAAGAGCTGTTCACTCAGACAGAGACATTAGCTTCACCTAAATACAGTCTATATAAAACTGTGACAATTCAAAGCTGGGAGCACAAAAACCAAGCAACTGTAAGCAATGATGGAACAACAGGTGTCCAGGATATTGAACCTTAAGCATTGCCAGAAGATAAGAAAGACCTGAGGAACTGTGCCAGTGGAGTTGCTAGCCCCAAAATCCTCAACTGAGCAAGACACCTCCCTTTGGCTTCCAGTGCCAAGACATTACTACAACCTTTCCTCCAGCAGCCACCTAGAACAGGATTCCCAAGGTACCAGTGAGGTTCTAGCAATTTTGAACACACTTATTTTCCAAGTCCAGTTTCAACATGGTGACTGTGGGCTATATTTAGTCTCTTACTGTAGATACCTCCCTTACATCATCACAATTCCTTCAATTCCCAGGCCTCAGGGGGAGCCAGGAGCGTTGAAGAATTTTTTTTTCCTTTCACGCACATAAACACAGGTGCGTTTGTGTGTAAACAGATTATGATTTTTTTTTTTTTCATAGTTGCTACTGACCTGATGCCACACTGCGCAACAGAGAAGGTGGAATGTAGATACATACTCATGCAAATACACGTACGTGCTTGTGTTAACGTGGTGCATATGCCAGACAGATATTATGAGTGCTTGGTGGAAAATAAGACAATATTGTCCCAGATGGGAAACACCAAAAGTGGCAATTTTTTCGGCTCAAATGCAGTCTTCAAGTAACTCTCACTGTGCCTTTCACAACACAGACAGAATCGTGATCCAGTGTTTTCAGACTCCCATCATTAGCCATATGTGTTTCCCTGAGTGTGCCGAGCCAGATACCGCTGCCAGCGCCCACTGAAGTCCATAGACTTGCATGAGAATAACAGGAAAATCTAAAAAATATGCTGTATTTTTCTCACCAGTGATAGCTTACGCTGCTGGCAGTGTAGCATGTAACACTGGCTTATGGTACATCTCTCCCCCAGTTCCTCTACTCTTGAAGACATTACAGGAGAGAAATAACAAAACCATGCTGTTCTCACCTCCCGTCTTCCATGTGTGTGTGTGTGCGCTGTCTTCCAACAAGGGTTTCTCACTGTTCCATCAGCACTGTTAGGAGAGTTTTAAGTGAAATCTGAGCCCTGATGCGCTGTGCTTTGTAGAAATACACGTCAAGACATGATCCCAACTACCTACCAGTTCTAACAGACGAGATTAAAAAAAAAAAAAAAAAGGCTGGAAGGAGAAATAAAGTACAGAAGAGACAAAATGACACACACAAGAGTCAGAGGAATGGAGTCTGAGTCATCCTGCCTAGTGCATTAATCCGAGGGCACTGTGCTTAGCTCCATTTATCTTTTCAAAGCAGGGCAGAAGAGAAGCTTGAACAGCAAATTTTTTCACATTGAGTGGACAGGAAATGTTAGAAACAAGCAGTAACTGGTGGCTTTCTGACTGAAATAATCTTGACATAGTGAATGCTGAAGGACATTAAAGCAACGTCAATATTTATTGTACAGATATGTGTATTGATTGAGCAGTAAAATGATCCAAAGTAATATATGCTATAATAATAATTGAACTCCATTCAGAAAAAGAGAAGTGACGTGCAGAGAAGAAAAAAAATCACAAAAGACAATATCCATTCATTCAATTAGTTCACACGGGCATCCAATTACCAAATAAATAGGACCAGCTCCTACAAAACACTCAACATTTTGCATGAGCAAAACAAAAAGAAACAAAGGCCATATTTCTAAAATGCACAATTTACAGTTTTGTTGGGGTTTTGCCAGTTTAGAACAGCTGAGAAATTCGCTGCAGCACTGTGCAGTTCAAATTCTATAAGGTGCCCTGTATCCTCTCTCACTCTTTTGCCTTTTATTATGAATGACTTACGACTTTCTACATTTAGCATTCCCATACAACACATCAATGCAAACGCTGTCCTGTGTTTTGACCATGAGGGCACCACAATTTACAGGACAGGAGCTGCTAATACGGAAAAGATTTGAATAAAATAAGACTGCACTTACTTCCAGATTCGAACAAATGTGGCACCTGCCCCATCCCCTTCCTCTTCAAGTGAGGGTTAAGGAAAAAAGTAGCCTGCTTTAGGATTTTCTTTTGTTTTTATTATCTCTGGTGCAATTGGATTTATTTTACTAAACTGGCTGTATATTTAAGTTTTTGAGTTCATGAATTATGCATGTAGTCTTCCCAGGTTCCATTTTGCATAATTGCTGGTAACAGGACTGCTTATACAGCATATTTCCCACTCCTTTACCAGATGACAGATCTTTTTTCTTTTTTTTTTTTTTTTCTTTTTTTAACAGGAGACTGATAATATATTGAGTATTGAATTAGTAACGATGTTCCAAACGAAGACTGAAACTATTTGGGCTTGCAAGTATTTTTAGGAGTATCCAGCCACATGGTACCTGGTGTTGGGATGACTTGAGATAAACTTGCCTCAGAAGCCTGCAAGCATTCAAACAGATTCCACTAAGATTTAATTTACATCCAAAGGCTGTATCTCCTTGCAAGGAGCTTATGGAGGGGCCCAATTTACTGTGTGTTCAGTGCTGGCTAGAGACACTTCAGGAGATTTAGAGATGACCATTTAAAGCAATGCTGACCTTAAATACCTCGCTTCTCTGACCTCTCTACATCTCATTTCTTGCCTGAACGGCATGGTCACAAACCAAATCTGGCCTGGGCCAGACAGATGCAAGCTACTTTACTGGAATTTACAGGACTCATTTCAATCTGTCCAGTTGCTTCTATCAGTAAATCAAACCACAAAAAAACACATTGTTAATACTTTTACAATTTCTTCAAACAGCTACATTGAGAATGGGGGAGTCTTCCCTGCGACACTGCTGGGCTTTCTGTAACCCAGAGAGATGATTTCAGCACTTTTCCCCAACATATACCCTGGACATCTGTAATTGAAGAAGATTCTTCATGGTCTTCCTTATGGTTCTCTCTTCCCTCCTGTCTTTCGTGCCTTTTTTTTTTTTTTCCATTTAATTATTTTTTAAAAATTTTAATTTCTATTGCTTTTCTCTTTTGTTTAAGAATAGCTTTACTGGGTTTGCTAAAAGCTGCTGTAAATCACATTTTAGAAAAGGCAATGTTAAACAGCCCAAAGATCAAAACTGGCCTGGAATAAGACCACAGTCTGTCTGTGCCTCCATGTAGCATGAAATTACAGGTAAAGTCAGCACCAAATAGACAAATAGTTCTCCTGACTTCATTGTCTTTCTTTGTGTGTTTTTCTTGTCCTGTCCTCAAGACAGAGGGGAATAAGGCTCAGACAGCAGCTAAAGTGGCTCCAACACAACCCCTCAGCCTCTGGAAAGAGCAAATCATCACTATTATCTACCTATCACAGAAAAACCTTAGCCTCCACCACAAGAAGGAAAGGGATGAGAGGCTGTTAAAATAAAAAGTTACTGAAAAACTGACTATTGTCCATTTTATACCACTTTCTAGCATGATGAAAAGATATATAGCCAATTATTGGGTTTTTTTCATGTTCAAAATGTTTGGCTTTATTCCAGATTTTATTACCTGCTGGCAGCACCAAATTAGGTTTAGAGTTTAGTGCCTGGCCCATTTTTCCCAGCAAGCATAAGAAGGCAACCTCTAAATCCCATTAGGCAAGCATCTACTGAAGCAAACTTAATTCAAGAGTTCCTACTCACTTTAAAGCTCTCATTTCAGAGAAATTCTCCTTTCCAGGAAACTTTTCCTTCCCCTAGCTGTCAGCATAACACAATACTATCAACACACTACCAAGCTTAATTTGCTTTGATGCCTACACCAAAGATGGCAAGAGCAAGAGACCACACCATGCAGCTTTGGGGTAGGATGCTCCCAAAATACAGTCAGCCACAGCTTCAGGACAAATCCAAAGATTAGGAAGGTCTGTGCCACTGCTGCCAAGGAGAAGCTGCTCCACAGCAATCACTGGTGAGCCCACTGGTGAGCTCTGCATTGCAGGGGTGCTGCAACAGGACACTCCAGACCCCAGTGGATCTTGTGATGGGATCTAGACACATCTCAGCATTTGAGATTGCAGTCACTAAACAGATAAAACAGAAAAAGAAGAAAAGAGAAGGCATGGGAGGAAAGCAGAATCCATACAGAGAAAGGGAGAACAGTCTGTTTTGGTTTTGTTTTGAAAGGGCTTCTATGTTTTTTTTCCCCCTGAACTGAAACTGGTTGCATTTGGCTTGCAGCCCTGCTTGTATGGTGCAGATACACTAACGATTAATGATGTGCCAAGTGGTTCAGAGAAACTCAATTCAGACCCACAGATACTTGTCAGTCCCCAAGAAACAAGAGCATTTTTTGAAACTGACCCATTAATTACCCATGAAAATATTCAGGTAGTAGAGCACACTTGACCTTATTCTCAGTGGCAGCAGCAGGTCTGATTCCAAGGAGCTCCTTTTACTTCTTTAGTTTCCCTGCCTCAAAACTTGAAAGGCCACACACTCAGCTTCTGCTCCTCGGTAGTTTCCTAAATTTTCCAGATGATATTTTGTACAATGGGGTGTCATTTCACGTTGTATCAATCACATTATAGTATGTCACTTAATATAGCATAAGGCAATATGATTGACACAATCTGAGATGACTTGTCACAACACAGCATGTCAGCTGGGACTTTTATATGTTTTGAATTTATGTACACACACACCCCGACCCTTCAAGGCGGGGGGGATGTGGAGAGAGAGGACACCCTCCCTTTTCTTTAAAAGTTTTCATAACACTTTCCATGGTGGTGACTGATAAGCATCTGTTAAATACACTGAAATCACTCCTGTTATCTCTCTAGGCTACCTCGAATGATAAACTACCAGAACTTGAGTTTATTCCAACCTCTGTTTTTAATGGACATCTTTACTCCTGACATGTATCACTCCCTGTTCCTAAGAACGACCTTTTTGTTAGGGAGTGGCATAACACAAAAAACTCATTACAATTAACCACTTGTCCCTCGGTGGCATCTGCAGCTAATCCAGCTCCCAGACAATTCATTTGGAATAACCTCACAAAGCGATCCCTAAGCAGCAGTAATTGTCTAATTCTCCTCTACTTATGGTTATGCTCATTATATTACAGACGACTTTAAATCAGGCTGTCATCAGTGGTCCTTGCTGCCACCGAGGCAATTCAGAAGGATGAGTTACCACACCCAGGACCACTTGTAACCCATCTGCAGATGAAAAACTGCATCCAGGAGCACTGGGAAGGCGGGAAATTCTGAGCCAAGTTCCCCAGGGGTTTGGGAACACAAACACAACTGCAATGGAAGCTGTAGAAATTACAGGACGTTAATTCCTGGTGAAGGAAAATAGCTTCTTAATGAAACTTTGAGGAAAATGGGTTTTCCGTAAGATCTTCAAGCAGTACGGTCTGGCATAGGAGCCCTGGATGGGCACTGAGACTTGGGCCATGATATTATATTTTCTGTTTTCTTAGAGCTTGGCTGTACAGCAAGGCACAGACACCCACCAGCTAATCAGTACCACAAACAAAGAAAGTCCAGATATGTTTGTGTCTACCAGCAAGTTTTGTGTTGTTCTTGCCCATGCCTCGGTTCTCCATTTACCAAACAGAGCTTGTACTTCACATGAGAGTTTTGAAGCTCGGACTCACAAACAGCTGAAAGATGCCCTGTGATTATTGAAAAGTAGAGTACAGGAGAATTTCATGAGCGTGTTAAAGTAAACTGGCTCTTTCTTGGACTGCTGCCACTTTTTGCATCTGGGGAAATAATTTAGAGTGGCAAATGCACAGCCAGATGTTACAAATCTATCATTTTGGGGGGGGAGGGGGTGGGCAAGGGGGAGAGAAGGGTTTAGGGGAATTATGGCACAACGTGGTGGTACATAGATATATTGGAATATACTCTAAATGTGTCAACTTGGGTACCAAGAATGGTACATTCTCTCCAAGATAGCTCTTTCATCAGTCAAAAGTCGTAGCAAAAGCTACGTGATTGACTTAGCTTCTCCAGCACAGAGATGAGACAATTCTGCCATGGCATATGGTATATCCTGACCTGACTAGCAGCTGTAGGGAAGTCAGAAGTGCAGGTATCTGCAGATATGCCACCTCAGATTACATCTGAGCAGTGGTGCCTAGCCAGAAATTCACTATCACGTATTTGTTCTGAGGCTGTAGAACTACAGAGGTTGAACAAGGAAAATATTAATTACAATAGATTCCGATTAAATTTGTCCATCTCCCCCCGCCCCCCACCAAAGGAATCTTCAAAGACCAAATGCTTCTGTTTTCCCCAATATGTTCATCAGAGTTTTCTGCGACATGGCAGCTCAGCTCACATTGCCCATATGGTGAGACAATTTTTTTAAAATTCAACATGAAAAGCTATTCAAAATCAGTCAGTAATGGTGAATAAAGAAATGCATTGTTCTGTCATCAGTATTTCTGCCAAGTACCACAATCCTTCCTGCTTCTTAACCTGCCCTTACGGATGGGGAAGAAGCTCAGTGGCACAGAAATAGCAAGGAGACCGTGCAGATGACACTGAATAGGCATCACATTTAATTTTCAGTATTCCTGATCTGGGAAATCAGAGTGTGTTAGTTTGGCACAGCCTGATTTTTTAGTGGGGGCGGGAAGAAGACACAGAGGCGGCTTCTGAGAAAAAAACAAAACTGCTGGAAGCTCCTATAGCGTCTAGCAGAGCCAGCCCTTGAAGGCTGGATGGACATATTGCTGGCCCAATTAGAGAAGCTGGTAACGCCTCTGTGATGACCTGTTTAAGAAGGGAAAAAAAGACGTTTCAGACCCTCTTTTTCCGAGGGGTGGGGAGGCGCCGCGGCCTCCAGTGTGGCAGGGACCATGTGGCCGACAACGAGAGGCACGGCGAGCATCTCCCCAGTACAAAGCCCAGACGAAATCAACCTTTCAGTGCTGTAAAGCCCTGTAAGAACTTTACAGCTGATAGAAGGTGAGAACAAATGAACCTACGGACAATGATTTTTCTCCCCAGTCGGAGAAAAGGGAAAAGTGAGGACACATGAGGAGAGCAACATGGCGACACTAAGGTCAGCTAAATGACCTTTGTCACTTAACTAATGGGAGGAGTTGCTCCAAACATTGGGGCTGAGATTCTTCTACAAGTTGTGGTGAGAACTACAATACAACAAGCTCTTTCACTGGAATTCATGAAGTGTATGGGGGGATGCAGAGACCCTCTTGCAGCCCATAAGAAAAGGCGCTCCCGCTGGAGTGAGTGGAGCTAAAACGCTGCAATCTAGTGGAAGACTCAAACAGAAAAAGAGGACCCTTGCTTCCAAACTAGAATAACTCATCCTTAAAAGACTAGACTTCATGAACTAATAACCCACGCAAAACCTCCCTGCCCGTGGGAGAGATTCAGAATACAGAAGGTTGGGCATGACCGCTACTCGTGAAAATTAAAAACATATTGGAAAAATTCACAGAGAATTGTCTCCCATGGGAAGGACCCCATGGCACAGCAGGAAAAAAACACCTTTTTTCCCTATGATAGCTGAAGAAAGATTTTATAGAAGTAGCAAACTGACTGAAGACCCCATGTTTTGTCTCTCTGAGCTGTCAGTGGGAAAGAGGCTGGGGGGGGGGGGGGGAAGTGTTCTAAAGGTTTATTTTACTTCTCATTAGCCACTTTTAATTCCATTAATAATATTTTTTATACTGTTGAAATTTGAGCCTGTGCTTTCTGATCCTTATCTCAATTCATAAACACTTTAGTTTTTCTTTCCCCTTCCTCTGCTCAACTACAGCAGAGGAGAATGAGTGAATGTTTTTTTCATGGGTGCCTGGCTTTAAACTGGTGTCAAATCATGACACAGAGACCTCAAAAGCACAGACTGTAAAACAGAAGAGAACCCCATCCTTGGTCAGTTATTGCCACAACTCTCAGAATGACAAGCTTAGCATATTTAGCATACCATAAATGGCAGTCACAAAAAACAAAACAAAACTAAAAACCAACCAACACACACAAAAAAAAAAAAAAAAAAAAAAAAAAAAAAAAAAAAACCACAAAACAAAAAAACACCCGCAAAAAACCACATAAACCAGTAGGACATTAATTTCCTTGCTGAAGAATAATCAAAAGTTCAAAGGCAGAGAGAGATCAGGTCTGAGAATATCCCCAAATTTTCCCATAAACACAGCCCTAATCATCCTCCTTTCAGTGAGGCAGCGCTCATTGCTGCTGCGCTTTCCCCATCCCACACTGCCTGGTCCTTGGCTCAGAAAGACACTTTTTTCCCCAAGAGTAAACCTTCTGAGCTAGGAAAAGATTTGGCACACAAGTCAGTTGCAGCACAGATGCTTGACTATAATATGGACATTGAATCTGCAAGGAAACGGTTTTCCTCTTTCCTTTTGCAGAGCCAAAGCCCTCAGTTTTACACAATCCTTGGTTGTTGCTTATTGCTGGGGACTGCTTCGTGTTTTAGGGAGAGAAGGCTCATTTTCAATAGTTTGTCTGGATTGCAAAAACACAAGACGGAAGGAAATAAAAGAAAAGACAATGTAGATTGAGAATTGTACTCCAAGGGCGTGTGAAGAGCTGTACACAGGACACAGCACAACAGCTAGAGCCTCCTCCCCTCCAAGCTGTGGCAAGTATAAACCCACTCTCCCTTATGCTGGAAACTCATGAGAAATTCTCCAGTTTACAAAATTATGTTTTCAAAGGATGTATCAGTTTCCTGAGACAATGCAGCACAAGGTGTTGGTTAGTGGAGAGGGACAGCAGAGAGCAGGGACAAGCCAGCAGGTTTGGGAACCTGAAAGAGCTCTATTTCTAAACACACCACCATTCAGTTTGGTTAGGTGCACATTGCATTTATTTTGGTGGTTGAAACAACACCCTGACATTCAGTGATCTTTTGCAGCAGCACTTGTCTGAGATAACTTCTTTCCACATGGCTGTTACAGAGCTGGCCAGAGAATTCAGCAGGTTAAAAATAACCACGCAAATAAAACCAACAGTATTTGGGTTAAATGTAATCCAAACTGTTATCGCTGCCAGGAAAATACTGCGTAGGGTCACTCACAGGGACAGCACCTAAGCCAAATTTCCTCTGGAGCTCCTAGTCAGTATGATCTGAAGGTCTCATCGTGAACGGCCCTCAGCACTACCTTCCCCTCATACCATGTAAATTGAGAAGGCTTAATCCCCTCAGAGTACATCCACAGCTTAAAAAGATCCTTATTGCTGCACATAAATTTAGGCCAATACAATGACATACATTAGGGAACCCAACCTCAACATTTCTTCTGGGTTTGGTTTTCTTTTCTTCTTCTTCTTTTTTTTTTTTTTTTTTTTATGTTGTCATTGCCATTGTTTTCACTTATTTCAAATGGGAACACAACTAGAGCTGGCCTACTGGAATAGCCTGCCCGGGGAGGTGGAGGAGTCACCATTCCTGGAGGTGTTTAAAAAAAGATTGGATGTGGCACTCAATGCCATGATCTAGTTGAGGGGTTACGGCATGTGTTAGACTCGATGATCTTGAAGGTCTCTTCCAACCTGGACATTCTGTGGTTCTGTGAGTTTCAAATACATCACCTAGCTGATGCACAGCTACCACTGAGCACAAAGCCCACTGGTTTCCAAGTTCCTGCATAAGCCCCCCAAATCACCTCATGCAGTGCGCTAGCCTAGTGCAGGAATAATTTGGCTTGGTGGGTTTATCCAAGTTTTCTCCCGGGTAGTTTCAGCTCACTGGGCTGAATGGCCAGTTACTTATAAAGGGACAGTGACATTCCTGGTTTGAAAAACCCTGAAGCCAAAAAAGCCTGTGGCAGAGCCAAGTCCAGATTCAACACGATGGCCATATGAAATTTGATTTGAACTCAGCAGGAGCGCCTTCCTTCATCCACAAGGATTTTGCAGCCTTTGAGTTTCTACTTTGCATTTCTCAACAGAATAAAGCCAAGTTCTCCAAGCAAACCTTTGGTCAACATAGTAAAGTATCACAACGGTTTCTCATTAAAACATCACACAGAACTTCTAATTTGATGCAACTTCAATGCTCATGGCTATCTGAAACTGATCTAATGAGCAACAAAAGCGGATCAAAACTCCAGCAACAGAGTACTTAGAAAAACAGGAGTAACTCTGCAGTTTTTGCTTAAACACTGATTCAGTTCTAGTTGTTAATAGCCTCTTTGCAAGGGTTTGCAGTTTTGATTGCCAGCATCCCACTAAGTTTTAGCTGAACTTAAGTGTGGCTCATTATTATATCTTTAAGTAAAGGTAATATCATCACCAACTCTGCAATGACATCAGTAAAATTACAAATCATGATTTGACTGGCCACAAATATTTCTACTTCTCTGTATTAAAATGCTGACATCACTTCAAGGTCCTCTGTACATTTTAATTACATCTTCAGTCTGGCATAGATAATGAGTAAACATATTTTTATTGATGAGCTAGAACTATTGCCACTATTTCATTTATATAATCTAATGGAATAAGGGAACAGTAAATTCTTCCCCTGTAAGTATAATAAGAGATTGCTCTTGATGTTGCTCTGAAGGAAGAAAAAGGCTTCAGAAACAGAGCCTGCATCACAGGCAGCTTTGCTGCCAGGGGAAACTGACTTGAATTAAAACAGTTCAGACATTCAAGTGGGGAACTGCCTGGAACAATTCTTAGCAAAATATTTCTTTTGATCAAAATATGCTGATCGTGTGGGAACATTTCACAGCGATATCTATTTCAGCAAAGTTTTCAAAACTAAGATCTCTGAGGCCTGGACTGTTCTGTCATTGGGAAAGAAAAAAAAATCATAAACCTGACTTCTCCCACAATATTCCCTCCTGTGAAATGCTCAAGAGCCATTGCCTCTGTCCTAATGAAGAAGAAAAACAAATACTTTAAGACATCAAAAGTTGTTGCAAACATTGATATTCTCTGGCTAGCCACATGCTGAAAGGCTGTTGCTGACTCTGCCTTGCTAGCTCCAGGTATTGCAAAACTTGTGGCATGCAAGTCAAGACCACACAGTGATGAGAAGTCTGTGTCTATAACAAATTTCTGCAAGACCTTTAAGATCAGATCTGCACACAAGGGAAGGGGGATGGGTGCAACATTTTCTTTTATAACATTTAAAATATTGTTACTCATTTCCTTTCCAATAACAGCCCAACACAAGCCAATCAAGCAGGTGTGGTACAAAGAGCTTAACAGTGAAACAGGCACAGAAGGTGAGTACTGATGCAGGAAGATCAGCTGTGGGGAGGTGGACATGTAAAAACCCCCAAAATGAGAAATCTAGCAAGTGCGGCATTTTCAGTTCACTTTGTACCAGTACTTTTTTCTGAAGTGTACAAGAGCTGGTATAAAGGGCCTTGAAGGTTTTACATCAGAGGAGATGTTTGCATCATTAAAAAATAAAAAAGCTATTTCCCCCCTTTACGGCTTGGAGTGAAATTTCTTTTAACAAGGTCCTCAAGGGAACTACTGAGGGAGGCTCTGCACCCACTTCTTGCCTCCTCTCTCACTGTCTCACTGCTTTAATTTCTTATCACGCCCTTCTTGGCCTCTAGCACCTCACCAAGGAGCTCATCAATCCCGCGGCACTTTCCACTGACCTTTCCCATATCGCTCCAGCTGTCTCTGGAGCTCAGCTCTCAGGCTTCACTGCTCCAGGTTTCCCTAAGCTGCAACACGAGCAAGCACAGAGCGTGATCTCATCTGCCGCGTTTCATTGCAAAACAACAAGCGTTAACACCGGAGCTTTTATCCGCTGTGTTTTTGAAAAACCGTACGCCGCGACCGCGGGGCACCCGGCAGCACGACCAGCAAACACCAGAGGTGATGATGCACATCACCAGAGAGCAGAGTCCCGGGATCCTTCTGCAGAAAAATATCTGAGGAAATTTCAGTGCGTTAATGGAAGCTGTTTGCTTCATATTGCATTCAGCAAACCTGGATTTTTTTTGTTTGGTTGGTTGGTTTTTTTTTCAGGCTGCTGGAGGCAGGTTTCAGAGGCACACACTCTGCTTCCCCAGCAGAGACGTGCTGTTGACTGCAGGGAGAATAATCACAGGAACCCAACAGATCATAACTCCCATGATAGGGCATGAAGTTGGGGGTGGGAGGGAGAAGCAATTTTCTTAGCTAACCTCGTCCCAGGCCTTTAAGAGCTTAATAAGATTATAACCAACATCTTGAATTATATTCTGAAATAAACAGGTAGCCAGAACAGAGCACAAAGCTCAAGATTTATGGGCTAATAGAAGGTGACCTTCAAGAGAAAGGTTGCTGCAGGCTGTACTCACTGAAGTCCTTTGCAAGACCAGCCCCAAGCAATCAGTGCTAACCCTGAGGTGATGAAGGCGTGGAGCACATGCATCACTGGAAAGCCAACCCCTCTTCCAGAACAACCATAAATGAAAGAAATAGTGCCGTGAGGATTGAAACTAATGAAGTCTGGTTCCTTTTTTATTTGGTTCTTGTGGCTGATTGACGCCTGTGTCTAAGACAGCGCAAGAGTCCGAGGGTTTTCTGGCAGCAGAATATTATGAGACTCCTTCCTGTGTGGATTCTCTGGTGTTAAATAACTTGTGAACACACACTGAAACCATGTATCCAATAAATACTCTGTTACTGAGACTCTTCCCTATCCAATTTCTTATTCTCCACAACACTGGGGAAACTTAGTTACTTTTGAATTTAAAACTCTTATTTCACACAGGATTAAGAACGGACAACACTAAACTGTTACACGAAATAAGGGGGAGGCACACACACAGATATACACAGAATGCAGATAACATTGATTTTCCTCCAAAGTTAAAATGACAGCTGGCTGTAGGGAGCAGTTTTATTCTCAGTGGCAGTGAGGGGATTCAGTGATGATGTTTTCTGAAGAAAACAGAAAGTTCATCTTATGACCTCTAATAAGTGATCAAGGGCCATCATCTTCTCCCGTGACAGTTTGTGGAAATACCATGAGTCAAAGGCAATGCATAAAAGTTTGTTTTGCTAATAAAGCTGGGGGGTTGGTTGCCCATACAGAACTGAAAGGCCTGTCTCAGACCACTCTCTAGAGACCCAGTAAGCAGATGCTGAAATTTCATGACTTCACATGCAGAAGAACCTATCTCAGCAAATGGATTCAGACAGGGGCCAAAAAGCAACTTCTCAACACCTTTAAAACCACATGCACCTCCACGTCGGCACAAGC
Source organism: Hirundo rustica (assembly GCF_015227805.2). Lineage (NCBI taxonomy): Eukaryota > Metazoa > Chordata > Aves > Passeriformes > Hirundinidae > Hirundo > Hirundo rustica. The sequence goes on from NC_053452.1 coordinate 3,729,510, forward strand.
AAGATGGGTACAAAAGAAACGACAGGCCAGAGTAAAGGACTTGTGATTTTCAATTCTGGGACAGAATACGCTCCTAATTTCCAGTCTTACCAATATGACAGGTTTACCAAATATTCTTTATAAGAAAGAAAAAAAAAAAAAAAAAAAAAAAAGAAAAAAAAAAAAAAAAAAAAAAAAAAAAAAAAAGAAAAAACTAAGGTGAGATACAGAGTAGAAAACCCTTTGCTGGACCAATTCTCTTGATATAACTGAGTAGTATAAAACTGAGGTAGCACCTAGTCCAGCAGAGCTGGTTTTCTGTGCTGAGCCACTAAGAGATTTTATGCAGAGCTGGGACACGTTTCTTAGCCCCACTCTCCCTCCTCCTCACCAAGTCAGCTGCAGATATATTGGTCTCAAAGGCCACTATTTGAAATTTCCACCAACTTTTCTGAAAACATAAAAAGCTCAGTAAACAGTACCATCTTTTAAAAAGCTATGAGCAAAACCAGGGATTCAGCAACAGAAGTAACAAGACAGACAGGTGGCTGAGTTTCACTCAGTAAATCCCAAACCTGTACTATGAGGGAAGTTGAAACACAGACCACTCTCTGTTGCAATAAATCCCAAAGGTTAATTTTGTTGCGGGCATATTGTAAACAAAGGGGATATTTATTTCAGAGCCCAAGCCACAACAGAGGGAAGGCAAAGGGAAGGCACTTTGCACCGTGGATTAAGAGAAGGTTGCAAGACTGGCGAAGCCAGTGCTGACAGATTCCCTTATTAAAAAGTGTAGCTCTGTGGAAGGCCTGCCATTGATGGCTCTGATGTAGCCCAACTTCAGAAAACCAGACACAATTGGCAGACTGTGCTGTGGCAGGGACAGTGGGGCTAAGGGGCACTTCTAATTTGTCAAAGTTGTATCTAATTCCACTGAACAAAGTTCGCAAAGAGAGATGAGCAGAATCCACAAATGATTGTTCATTCACCGAGCCCTGATGGAAAGATAGGCCAGGGCACAGCTTGGGCTTTGTAGGGTAACCTGAGCTTCTCCAATCAACTTTGGATAATTCTGCCTTGTGGGCATAACAGTTTTCCTTGTTTCTTCTTTAATAGGATTATTCCTTACAATATTAAAAAGATAACATCGATGTCTTTCAGTGTCCCCATAAACTGTTTCTAGGTATATGAATGGATGCTTCAGGTGGTTTTGTTACTATTTCTGTTATGGACTTATGAAAAGCGAAGATCTAAGGGAAGAGCATTTGTTCTGCAAATAAATCAAAATCTCAATCTTCCTTTTAAAAGGGAGATACTCAGAACTGACACATTCAGAGCAAAAAAAAAAAAAGAAGATATTTATTATGCTGAGCATGACTATGAACCAGCCTCTGAATTCACTCTATTCATGGGAAAACCTTGTCAAAACCAGGCAAACAACAATCCAGTATTTACAGTTGGAGAAGGCTTTTCATTTACAGCAATGGATGTTGGATCAGGCCCCCAAGTACCCAGTTCTTAGGCAATAAAGATAATTAATCCATATTAAAAAAAAAAAAAAAAAAAAAAAAAAAAAACAAAAAAAAACCACAACAACAACAAAAAAACCACCTTCAACAACTTCTCCAAATTAAAAGAGAAGCCATAATATATCCTGACTAAATGGTATTTTCAGGAGACAAAAAGAAACACAAACACCTTTTGTCTTTTCTTTCTTCTCCAAGGAAAAAAATAATGTATTAATAAAAAAAAAAAAAAGTATCACCTTATGTTATATTATCATCTAGCTATGAGCTCATTTCTGTGTTCATACATTATTTTAAATGCAGCAGCCCTCACTGAGACTGTATGAAGGTAAGACTGAATAGAACATGGAAATCTTAATGCAGCAAATTAGGCAACCAAAATCAGCATCCACTCTGAATCAAAATCTGAATGAAATCAAATCAAATCAAAAGGGAATGGTTTGCAGCTACACAACACTGTCATAAAATTAAATGCTGCAGAATTAAAGAACTTGCCTTAAAAGCTTCTCTCAGCAGTGTTTTCATTTTCTAAGGTACTTTATTTGGACAAGCTGATGCACTGCTCTTTGCTTCATTTCAAATCAAGCCACAGCAAGATGGTAATTTCACATTGAATTTGTCTACACCTGGATCTCATGCACAGTGCTCTAACACAAATCTGGTCACTGAAAATTACTGCTTACTGGAAGGCAGAACAAGTTTTGCCTGGAAATATGTTTCAGATCCCCATGCTATTTATGGGTTTTCAGCAGCCTCAGCAGACCCTGTACTCTCCCTGCATCAAACAGACCACAGACTGGATTCCTGGGATGTTATCCTCATAAGGATCACATAAAAGCATTTGCTTGATGCTACAATTTTGCTCAAAGGTGGTGCCCACATTTTAAAGTATGGCTAGTAACTTCAGGTGCATCTCAGAATTTCATGACATATCACATAACCGATGTCATTTAAACAACCTACAGTTTGAAATGGCCAAAATTATCACAAATTAAGTTTTGAGAGAGAGATACATCTATTTAAAATACGTATCTCTAACTTAAAAAAAAACAAAACAAAAAAAAAACTTATCTGCCCTGCCAATAAGCCACAATTAAAGTAAGAGACCATTCCATCTCTAAATCAGATGTTCTAAAAACCACTCAGCAATAACCTTTTTATTAATCAGATCTCTAATAAAAGTTCCTCCTTCAGCCAGTTTTTTCATACATCCACAAAATCCTGATGCCTGAGAGGCAAGGACAACCCTTGAGAGAATATATGTATGGTGGTGCTGGCTTGCTTTTTCTCTCCTCAAGTACCGGGGTAAAAATGAGAATGTACATCTGCTTGTATTTTGTTTATGTTTAATAAATACATAAATTTTCAAGCCAGGCAGGACCATTTATCTCCTTGATAAGTGTTTGACCTTCTATCTAATCTAGATCAAAAATCCACTTCAGGGATTTCTAGAACCCATAAAATCTTAATTTAAATACTCTGTCTATCACATCTCTAGGGAAATACTTCCACTGATGATTTATGTTTTATTACAAAACATGTGCATCTCTTCTTTAGCCTAAATTTGTCTATTTTACACATCCAATTAGTGAACCTTGCCATGCTGTTTTCTCCTAAATCAATGACTTTTGTTTTGGAAAACAAACCCTAAAAGTTTGAGAAGTTTTCTCATGAACAGGTGTGTGTGCAAACTCCTCAATTCTCCCCTTAATGTATTTTAGGCTTTGCATTCTGCCTGACACATTCCAAACCAATGAACAAGCTACTGAATTTTTTTCCTGAGGAATAAATCAAAACATTTACATTGCTTGATGAAAGGGTACGTGGTTAAAAAAAAAAAAAAAAAAAAAAAAAGTAGAAGCCAAAAGAGTCAGCTCAGTCATCACTCAGTATCCTTACATCCCACCAAAACCATGACAGCACCTTTCACAGGCTTGACTAAAAAATAATTCTTCTCTTAACTGCAAATGTAACCTAACCTTGTGCTTCACTCTTTGACACATTACTGTTTGTGCTCTTTGAGCTGTCCACATGAGGGGGCATCCTGAAAACACCATGCAGAATTGTTTGTCACAGTTCAGCACAATTCTGATTAAGCTGGAGGCACATGCAGGCTCGCACCACTTGATCACATGACATTCTGAGCACTTCAGGTATAGCAAGAAGGGATTTGGGCACAAAGGAGCAAATGCCAGTCCTTCCAACAAAGCACAAAAAAATGAAGAATAGCGAAGCACTGAAGATTGTGCCCTCTAACTGCAGCCTGGGTATAAAAATCCAAATTTTGCTGCTGTACCTGTGCACTTGGAACTGCTGCAGTATGGAGTTTCTCTCTTAGGGGGATGCCAATAGCTCCTCACCATTTACAGAGGCAGATCTGCTGGGTTACACATGAAAATCCTCCTGGTAGAACCACACTTCGGAGGTTTCCCATGAAAAGAAGAAATGTTTTAGGTATGTTTCACTCTGGCTAGTTGTCAGGAAAGCTTTTGCAGGCTACTCAGAGTTTAGCAGCAAGGAGATCTGAGTGCAGACTGTGGAGCATCCCCTTTAATAAAAGTGGGAAATGAGAGGTTGGGAAGTTGAGGTCTTAACTTTGGGTTGAATTGAACATCAAGTTGTACTTAAGAGCTTAGCCACAATCTGTCCATATAAAAATAAGGCATAATTTCATTTCCTCTGAAGCTCTTTCCACAGCTCCCAAAGTCTTGTCAGATAGTCTTTCACGTCCTGACCTGACACTTCCAGACAAAAGCCAAGCCCCCTGTGGGAAGGGCTGAATCCCACATCCCTGCCACATTTTCTGGTGCAGAAAAGCTGCCAAGATACTGGTGAAAATGCTTTCATCTTTCTAACAGCTTCCATCATTAAATCCAATAACACTATGAGATCTGAGTAATACTACATGATGTTTTTCTTATCGTTGTTCACCTGTTCTTACCCTCCTTAGGCTGTAAAATAAAGAAAATTGTCACATGCATTTTCTATTTACACACACGCTTTTGGCAAACTCATTTCCAGGCTTTCAATATTTATTTTTTTTCAGCATCATAACTAAAGGCTTATTTCAGCTTTAATTTCTAATACTGCTTGCTCCTTGTTTAAAATGCCAACTTTACATGAAACATTATATTGTCTTTGCATTTTTTTCAAAATTCCTTTTTACATTACAGCTGTTTGAGAACCTGATTGTTCTATTAATTTTATGTATGTAAACTGCACCAACAGCCTTGACGAATGACCTTGATCCTATTTTCAATGTTGACAAATGTTTCTGATCATATTCACAAGCTGTATAACACTGAGGAATTCTGTTGTATTATTATAACATACCTGACATGTAGGGTCAGGTTACAGAGATTTCTCAGATACTTAAACTCCATGGGATAGGGGTATCAGGAGAGAAGTCATCAGCCTGATCCTGGATTCAGAGCATTAGGAAAACAGCACAAAAGTAACAGGTAAACTAAATATTTATGTGGGAAAAGACAGGATGCTCTGTTTGGGGGAATTAGAATTGGTGTTTGGTTTCCTTTTTTTTTTAGAATGCAAGTAACTTCATGATGTTTGTCTCTCCACAACTGTTACTCTTACAAAAGCCACAAAAACTAAAATACCTTCTATATTTCCATTTCAAAATGACATCTCACAAAAATTAACCTATTATTGCTCTCAGTCAAAAAATGATTACCAATATGAAGAATACTTCACATACTTTTTAAGCAGTTTCCTGGAAGTACTCTCCTCTTCCTACAAACAGCAATGCTTAAATGAAGACAACAAACAAGCCTCAACAGCAGTAGGAACAAGTGAGGGGTCTGTTTCCACTGCAGGAAGTGGGCTGCCTCTTCTGGCCCAAGAAATCTTTGTATCTGGGCAGAAACACCGCTGATGTTGGGATGTCTGCACCTAGGAAGAGGGAAGAGGGCCAGCTGCCCAAGTGAACCACAGTATCGACCCCACATAGGGTTACTGGAGCTCCTCGCTCGTGGCTCAGAAGCAGCAGGGCCACACTTTGTGTGGCACCTGGCCAGGACTTGGCCATGTGTTTCAGCAAAACAACCACCACAGTCCTACAGGACAGCACTGCTTTTGCCTTGGAAGGGTCTGCTAGTTCAGGAGCCTGAGCTGCTTTCCACTGCCCAGTATGGATACACCCAGTGGGAAAATAACTCTTCAAGGCAAGCAAGATGCCTTCTACATGCCCCAGAAAGTACCAGGTACTTCCTTGGGCTCCATAAACCCAATCAGGTATGATAATGAATGAATGACATTAAAGGGGTTGAGAATTTTACTCTGAAAGACAAATCTCTGCTCTCCCTCTCTTTGCACCCGCGCCGACTCAGCCTGTACTCTAGCTCAAATGCAGACATCCTTTTTCTTTTAAGCACCATCCACTTTAAAAAGGGGAATGAGAGATTCTGCCACTTCTTGAAGACTCAGCAGCACTAGCCAAAAGGGTGGGTGTTACAGAAAGACATTTATGGAAGTCGCTGGGACAATCATAATTTCATGGATAGGCTTGGAAAGCTCTTTTGGGCAGAAGTAAAGAGCCCACTGAGTCCTTTCAAAGGATTTACACAAAGAACTTATCAGTTATGTTGCATTGTTGTGATTTAAAGTCCATACTGCTTCTGCTGGAATTTCTTTACAAGCAGAAGCTGTCCATTAATTTATTGGCTTTTTGTAACTGACTTGGGAAGTACAGGCCATGAAGAGAGCTCTCAGTGAGGAAGAAGTGACACATGGCAAGCACTGTAGTTTTCATGTGATGTGCAGTATTTTCTGGATTTGAAGAGAATTCTGGCTTTAGCAAGGACTAGCCTTGCTTTTCCTGACACCAGAGAAAGCAAATCCAATGGAGAATTTTCTTTTTTAAGATTCTCCAATACTTAATATTAAAGAGCAGCCCTCCATGGTTTCTGGTGAAAGAAGAATCAGGTGTCATCTTAATACTTCACAACCAATTTTACTGCCATTGGAAAAGATCCCAATCCTTTCACCTTTACTATCCCAAATAAGCCTCTCTTCATATATTAGACATTAGGCAGAAGAGAGGGAAATAAAGTGCCCTCAGCAGAAAGAAGATTATTTGAAAAAAAAAAAAAAAGAAAAAAACCCAAACCCAACTGTGGAAGCATCAATTCCTACCTGACAGTGAAGTCAGTAAGCAGAAGAACTGTCCTTAAGAGATATTTAATCCATGCACAGTTGATTTCATCAGCTGAAAGAAAGGTGAACACCACAGCATGGTGATGACTCAGTAAGCAGATGTTTTTCTGCACAGTAGCTAAGAAATGAGACGTAAAAATTCTTAGCTTCTGTTTCAAATAAAAGAAATTGGTCCTTCAACAGCAAAAAAGAAACACACAGCTTAAGAACATTCGTGACGGATGTTGCAGCCAGGATGGACCACCAGGGAAGGTGTGGAGTCCACTGGGAGCTGTGGAAAGGTATGAACTCATTTTGGTGGTGCATCAGCTCTGAAACCTACATCCATTTATATCTCACCAACATCAACCCTCCTGGCTCATCTAGTCCTGCAAGGAAGAAAAGACATGAAGATTTGCACAAGCTGCCACTGCAGGCAGATTGTCACAGCAGAGAGAGAGAGTAAAACTGAAGAAAAAATACTGTCACCCTGGCTTTCAGCAGGTGAGTGCTGGGATGAAAATATGAAAGCCTGGGTCTCAGTTTGGGTATCTAAACACCTTGTTAACACAAATAATAAATGAAAATATTATGTTGTAACGTGCAGTTTGGTTTGTTTTGGTTTTTCTTATATGTAACATGAAGATGAAGAATGAGGCTTACATTTGACAAGATAAATACGTATAAGAATTTACCATTTTGTCACACATCTCTACTGTAATTATAAACACAGCAGCTGTGAACACTTCCTACTGCCTTGCAGTGTTTTGCAGTAAATCAAAGTAATCTGCAGGTTCCACTGCAATCTCAATGAATTTTTCAATTGCCTCTCTTGCATTTCAGCTGAGATCATTTAGCTGAAATTGTGAAACGTGCATTAGAGATTAATGCTCCCAAAATTCCACATTACTGTCAAATCACTAATACATTACCTTTCATAATCTAATTTGTTCACACACTAAAGTACACAGAACATGCAGAGCTTAGCAAATCACCTTCTAAAATGTCACAGGTTTGGGTTTTTTTTTTTTTTTTTTTTTTTTTTTTTTTTAATTATTCCTTAAAGGGAAAAAAAACACCCTGCAAACCTTCTTTCTGCCTTTCACACATCAGGTTCAGGACTCAACAAAGGACACAGCCCTTTGTACACACTTGGCTGCTGGTGAGCCTTTACCAAGACACAAAGCTCTTGCTGTGCCATGAGCGTGTTCTTTGGTAAAACATGAAAAAAATCTTACTGGAAAAATCTGATCCACCAGCTAGAATGGATCAAAACAACCATACCTTTTGTTGTTGTTGTTTTGGGTTTTTTTAGAGACGTGGAATAACAACTAGACGCTTACTTTTCTCTTACACACCAGCCAGCGTTTCTAGTTTAAACTGCAATAATTTAAAGTGCACCAAGGTCTGGGTTACTGAGCACCTGGGGACAAGAAGGGCTGGGGAAGCAAGTAGGATTTTAAAAAGCACAACAAAAAAGCCTTGCAGAGTATCTGGCAGCTCTTGAGACATTCCTACCTCTTTTCCTCCTAAGACAAACAAGCCATAAACACATTTACTTGAAAGTGCACAGCAGAACAACACAAAGAAGAGAGAAAGTAGAGGTGAAATTCAGTAGGAGTTTTGCCTTCAGCATGATCAGGACTTCCTCTCTGAACTGTCTAAATCAGCTGATATTTCTTCTTTGACTGGCCAATGAATAAAATCAGGTTATAAAGTTGGCCCTGTGGAGGAGAGTGTGGAGGAAGGAATGACTGACCAGTGACTTCAGACATCCTCCTGCTCTCAGCTCTCCAGCTGCATCGAGGCAGGTGTGGCCTGGGTAGCCACTGGGAGCTCAGAGAGACTTCTGCTAGATGCATCACATTTGTCAGGGCAAGTGAGAGAGAGAAATGAGAGAGGTGTTGAGACCTGTGTAAGGAACGTGAGGAATAGACAGAGGACAGAAACATGGTAAGATGAAGAATACAGAAGACGGAAAAGTAGACACTTCGGTGAAGAATGGAACAGGGACAAAAAGGAAAAAAAAGAGATTGTTTTTTGGCAATTTTTTTACCCCATAACTTACCCTGGAGGAGGAAAGAGAAAGCAGATTGATGTAACAAAATGTTGGCAAAGATGATACAGAAGATGAAATGAAGGAGAGATCTCAGGGACCAGAGGTTACCAGGGCTTCATGGCTAACACCAAGAAAATAGCACGGACAAAACATTCTCTCTTGTTCAGCACAGGATTCAGCAGACTGTTATGCTTCCCCAGATAAGATAAAATCTGCAGTTGTTCTACTGAGTATTAAAAAAAAAAAAATTAAAGGCACATTTATGTGAAAGATCTAACACCACTTAATGAGAGAGAGCGAACCCTCTGCTTGAAATGCTCCAAAGGTCTCATGAATCTCAGCCTCTTCAAGATCTTCCCCCTCCCCATTTCCCTGCACAACAGCCACATAAGCAGTGCCTCTTCTTTTCCCGGTTTCTGCAACCTCAGTCCTGTTAGTCCCTAACACACGGGCACCATCCTTCAGCTCTTGCTCAGATGATGGCAGTAAAAGTTGACTGCCATGCAGTCCTGGCATTTCAGCAGTCCAAGCTGTACTGGCTCTGGAAAATCGAGGGGGGTGCAGCATCCTCTGGAATCACCCAGCTGGCTGCCCAACAGGGCCAGCATATCCCAATGAGGAATTCCCTGTGCATGACTGCAGGTGACCAGATTTACTTCCAGTGGAGGCGAGTTCTTGACTCCACAGCCCACTTGTTTCTAGATAAACTCTTTCTTTTCACATCCTGAATGCACCTCGTGTGCAAAGCCTAAAGAGACCTAAGTGGCATCTCCGAATTAAAATGTGAAAAACAATGTTTGAGACATGCTGAGGAGCGCAGTGC